>NW_026260900.1:0-68860 GCF_024613125.1 Pisolithus orientalis | reverse complement strand
GGGTGCTCTGCCATGTCCTAGGTGCAACTGAACACCAGTCTGTGGGTCTTGATGTGAATGTAATTCTGGGCAACCAACTGATCTCTCACCATGTGGAGGGCAGATTCCTCATAGAAGTCCCCTGTCCACTGTTGGATCCTGTGGAAAGGCAGGCTCTCATGACTCTTCCAGCAACATTCTGTGCAGAATAGGGGGCTGATGCAAGCAATCCAGACATCTGTATACCCTGTCATTGCCACACCAGGTGCAGTTCCTTGGCTCTGGGGAGGCTTCCAGCTCCAGGAGTATCTTCAAGAACTCCCCCTTCTGTGGAACCCATTTGCAGATGTAATTGTTCTGTGTCTGACACACCATGTGAAGTCCACTTTCAGGTTGGCAAACTGCTGCATACCTTTTTCTGCAGTAAGATCAGTTGCTGGACTGGTGGGCTCATGCTTGCATGTCCATCAAAGGCTGAATCCACCCATGCATCAAAGTACTTGTGGGAGTGAGACCTTGAATGCTTGGATGGTGAGGATCAGGGAGAATGGACAGGGGTTGTTGGATCTGGGGTTCTGCTATCCATTTGGGAGGAGATGCAGCAATTGGACAGGAACAAGGAGTTGAGAGGGAGCAAATTCCAGACCAAGTGCAAGGTATGCTCTAAAAGTTCTGATTCAGATGCTCACAATTCAAAGCACCCTTGTAGCTAATACAAGATTGGTTGAAAAAGCCCCTCCATTCCAAGAAGCCCCACATTACCCTTAGATCCAGTTACAAATACTCTGTGTGGGCAGTGGTCTGTGAATTGTACCAAGAGCAAATACAGGAGAAGCCTGCAAAAATGAAAGTAGAAGAAGGCAATACCCATGGAAGCAAGCAGATCCAATAGTATCAGAATGCATTGATGGCTTTTATTCAGGATGACCTGATGGAGGAACAATTGGCTGCAGCTGAAGATATAGCAGAAAGGTGGAATGGGCAGGAAGGCCCTGTGCCAGAGACAAAAGCAAGGTGCGATTGTATGAGGTCAACTTCCCAGTCTTCAATTTATCCTGGTTCCCAGGAATGCAGCCAGGTATGGGTACAAGTATGTCCAAAACTTTGCAATGGAGATGTGGAGGTATTGTGGAATGTGCATAGTGTGTATGGCTGGGTGGAAAAATGAGGAGGGAACTATACAGGCATGCACATGAGTCCACCATATTCTCCTCTAGGCCTAGGTAAGACTCATGCAATGACAGTGTGGACTTCAATAATGAAATTGCAGATGGAATCCCCTTCAATGATGTCTGCACACTGGAAGGAAGCTGGCGAGAGTACCTTGGGGAAACATTTGAGGAACCAGGAACACCACCTGAGCATGATGGCAAGTCAAGTCCTGAACATGCTTGAAAAAAGACAGCAGCCAATGCAATGAGGACTGGCAAGGTTGACTCCATGAAATTGGTGAAAAATGCTGATGCAGAGATTTGGATAGGAGAAATCATGGGCCTTAGCCAGGACCAACTACAAAAAATGGTTTGCAGATTCGTGACTGCTCACTACCATGAGTGGCCAGAGTATTTAGTGTCCTCAATCTCTGATGAGTGCTATCAGGATTAGCACGTGGAAATCCCTCATCAGCAGTGCTGTTCAAGAATTTTGGTCATCATCAAGCAGAAATGATAGCAGCCTGCCATCTTCCTGAAGGATTTACCTTTGACCATGACCCAAGTCACATGTGGATGACAACAGCTACCCAGCTGCTGTCCTTTTGGCACAAGCAACAGGAATCCCATCCAAATGATGTGTTTGTTACACCTGCATCAGGGGTCTTTCCTTTTTTGACTTCTCACAGTCATGTGCATCATGTGCCTCGTCATGTCTCTCATAATCATCACCATCTTAGGGGTACACATGATGCAAGGCTTGTTCAGATCTCCAGCTGTCAAGGTATTTCCAATACCTGTCGAGACTGTGCCTCCCCTTTGATCCAGTATTCCACTGCCCTCTCTGATGGATGACATGTTATGTTCCTGCTTTCTGACTTGTTTCTGACTTGTCTATATTGCCCAGATGTTGTACTATAGCTCCAGTGTCTGGCTCCTCACTGCGCTTTGATTGCACAGCTGGTATAGCCTTCATTCCCCTGCCTACCCCCATCATATGACTCCATATGACTCCATCTGACTTATGTATTTGACTGACTGTTCTGTTGATTACTGCAGATACACGTTGTGACTGGTATGGTACTTGTACTTAGGGGTATATAAACCCATGTACTTTACCTTGTATCCTCAGTTTTTTGATAGCTTGCAACTCAGCTAACTTCCTTCTCCCTCATTCTTGTTCCCTCCTCTGTGTGATCTCAAAAGAACTCACCAGAAGGAGTGAACCTTTGTTGAACCTCAGAAATAACTGAGCCATAGGGGTTATGACATGTTCGGCCCATAGACTCCCCCTCATGCACTTCATGCCTATTCCATTTGAAGAAGTCACTGTGCTCAGGCATAACAAAATCGAAAAACTCAGTGCAGCTTTTGGGACTTGTTGACCTCTTCGTGAAAGTCTACTTGTCCCTGGTTACTGAACTTCAACAAACCAAACCTCTATGCACTAGGCTTGTTGCTCTCCCTATGAGTAAAGACTGACTTGCCTCTGTCCTGCTTATTGAACAAGGTCGAGAAGCACCCCTCTACCCTCAATCAAATCCACTGCTCTACAGGCAGCCATTAGGCTTTAATAGATCACCTCCCTAGAGCCAGTGCTCATGCCTCCCTACATGTAAAGTCACTCACACATCCATCATCAACCCACTATGCTGACAGGTGTCTTACAAGAAATAAATCCTCCCTCAGCCTTTGTTGTCACTATCTGTAAAAGTGTCTAACCTGCAGAAATCAAAACTGCCAGTCCCTCCTCATCCTAATCCCCTTGGGCTCGGCAGGAATCCCCTGCTACCACCCATCCCACTAGGAAGACTTGGTCCTTCGGTTACTGCATCAAATCCCCAGTTATCTTATCTATCCTGGTTTAGGGATTTGGAAGTTGTGCTTAGTTCAGAAGAAGAAGACAATGTGAGTCAAAGTGAGGTTCAGTGGTGAAAACCAACCAAAACCAACACAAAAGACAATGAAAGTGAGTGGTGGTGTGCCTATGCGGTACCTAGATGGTAGAACCTGTTCTTTGGGAGGGTTTTTGTGAGCTACAACACTCAAAGATGAGTGCTGAGGGTTGGGGGTGCTCCTGACAAAGAGGGAGCAAGAATGTGATAGAAAGCAATAGGGTAGACTGCTGTCAGCCTACAGAAGGATGGATGGTGACTTAATTCGATGTCCTAAGCTGTACTGAGCTCAGGGAGGGCTTGGAGCGAAGTATATGGATGATAGATGATGATGAGCGAAGTAGATGATAGCTAGACCCTTAATAAAGTCTCAACTATCAAAGCTGATGAATGATTTACTGAGAGATGATAAATTGTGAGCAAGAGGGGCTCTCTGATGTCTTCTTTTTTTTTTTTGCTACCTAAGTACAGTGACTTATATACAGTACAGGGGCATTGCCTATGGAAAACAAGGTGCAAACACTTTGTAAGTGATTGGTAACTGATGAGTAAGGAATGTAAGCAATGGGTAATTGTCTTGGAAAGCATTGGTAAGCATTGGTAAGGATAAGTAAGCCAAAAAGTGAAGAATCAGTAAGCAAAGTCAAAAGATTGGTAAGTATTGGCAATAGGTGAGTCAAAGACAGTCAGAATGTCACAGTATGAGTCAAGCAATGTCAGGAACTGGGAAAGTGCACTGGAATCACATTAGGGGGAGGCCGTGCATGTCACATCTCAAAGAGATCACTTCTAGGCCAAAGTGGGATGACAGAGAGGCAGTGCTGATCTGATGCTGATATAGTACATCCAAAAGCGGACAGGGTGAGTCAGATGTCAACAGGGGTCAAGCTTTGGGGGTCTGTGGGGTGACAGGAGCATAGGGGATTGCAACTTTCCCCCCCAAACCATCCTCTCAGTGAAGCAAATAAAAACTTCATGAATGAGGCTCTGTTGGAAGAGAGGATGAAGGGGGAGCGTCTTCTGCTGTATCTTGCAACAAGGAGGCAAGATGTGCATCATACTCGTCATGGATGTGATCAGGGAGAGTGGAGAACAGTAGATTATACTGTAGCTGTCGCAATTTTGGAAGAATGATGGATGAGACTGGTATGAAGACATTGCAGGGGGCAGGGAGGAAGGATCCATATGCTTCTTGGACTGGAGAGACTGAAATGACCACATAAAACCTTTCCAAGCGAATGACAGACCTGAGGCGACCAAAGAATGTCCTCCTGGAGGTCATACTGACAAAAAGAACACGCTGTCCAAGCTGGATGGGCTGAGAGGGGGCAGATGAGGGTGGGATGTACCAGGATGCTTCAGGATGGAATCTGGTAGGAACTCCTGGTAGATATATGTAGCCATGGTCCCTAGCAAAGGGGACAAGCAAAATGACTGATGTGGAGGCAGCCATATCAGAAGAATTAGCAAAATGAGCGTCTTTTGGAGGGAGTGCTGTAGAAACGTGTGGAGTGCGCAAATCCTTTCCAATCTTGGAAGGTAGGATCACGTGGCTGAGCACTACAAGCGAGTGTGGGAATGGTTTCGGTGTCTGCAGAATTGGTGGAGATATGTCAAAAACCGGAATGCCGTACACAGGCACTTAAGAATTTTATTGGCGCTTAACTTGCCTCCTCCTTTTTCTTTGGCATTGACAACTTGTTCTTGTGCAAGGGATGACTGCCGACATTGCTGGCTGTCCTTCTTCACATGAGGGCTATGGTCTTCACCTCCATTCATCAGCTACATCCATGTCCACCTCACCAAACACCTTTGGTGTGTGACAATGATCAGAAGTCTGAGACTTCTTTCAGATCAGTCCTCAAAGAAGAACAAGAAGCATGCAATCAAGAAGAAATGTCCATGACAATTGGTCACAGAGATTCAGTTCCTGAAATGCCCCTGAGGACCATTTCAGAAGAGGAACTGAGACAGAGGTTGGAAGAACAAAGAGTCACTATGGCAGAGGAGCTCTGCTGGGCTATGCACACAACATCAAGTGACCCATTCCCAACAGGTACACCTACTGACTCAGCTTTGTGAGAATGGTATTGTAGGAACTTCAGAAGGGCTGTACCCCCAGAGCTGTCCACTGGTGATAGCAGCAAGGGGAAAGCCAGAGCCGATGAAGATGATAACTATGGCTCAAGCCACCCACCCAATGGAGGTTGGGAGTTTATGTCAGGCATCCTGGAGAATATGACGGAAGCCACAATGGGCTTCAGACCTGGGTTACACAGGTCGAAGGATATTTGAACCTGAACAAGCATGTGTACAACATGGAGTCACTCAAGATTTTGTTCATGCTCATGTACATGACCAAGGGTGCTGCTGTGTCATTTGCCAAGAACTACCAAAACAAAAACAAGATGCTCGACAGTACCATTTATTACACCAATACCTTTCAAAGGTTCGTTGAAAGGCTGAAGGCTACCTTTGAATTGGGTGATCAAACCACCCTTGCAATCTTACATCTCTTGGATATTCAACAAGGCAAATGAGAACTTGAGGTGCACATTGCCAAGTTCACCAGGCTTGTTAACAAGGCTCAACTCAAAGAAGAATCACATGAAGCAGGGATCTTCTTCAGAAAGGGATTGCAAAAAGAATATCATGACTGGGTTCTCAATTCTGGACACACCCCCTCCATGGTCATAGAGTGGATACAGTGCATGGGAGAAGCTTGAACTGTGATTGCTATGAAGGATATCCTAGAAGGGAAGGAATCTCAGTATGAAAGAAAGTTCATTCATTACTGCAGAGGTTCCTGAGATCCTGATGTGATGGACGTTGACAAATGCAAATGGAACATTAGACATTCCAGCTCGGAAATTAAGTGCTTCAATTGTGGAGCTGAAGGTCACATCAAACATGACTGTAAAGTCAAGGTGAAGACTCAACTGTCCAATGTCTGCATCGTCCTCTTGGAGGACAGAACGAAGACTGCATATGTCAGAGATCATGAAGCAAATGCAGAGGAATGGAAGTTGTTGGGTTTTTAAAGGGGACTGATGAATCTCCTGCATCAGTCAGTCCCGTCTCTGTGTTGTCTGCTAAATGTACTTCTATAAATGATGAATTGAATATGCGAATTCATTCTCCTCTCAGATTGGTCATTCTACTGGACTACAAGGCAGGAATATGGGCCTGTATTGACTCAGGTGCTGAAGTCTCCCTCATCTCAGAAAAGATGGTCCAGAAACTTAGGATCCCGATGTATCAGGTGGAAAAGAAGTTCAAGATGACCTTGTTCACTGGAAAAGATGAAGAGTGGGTAACTTGCAAGGTAACCCTGAAGATGGAGATCAAGGAGCACATTATTTGGGTCAAGTGTTATGTAGGGCCCCTTGTCAGAAAAGAACATGTCCTTCTCAGGATGCTGTTCCTCAAGGAGTTCAAACCAAGAATGAACTGGGAAACCAGCAAAATTACATGTTGGGATGATTGGTATGTGTATCCTGAAGGATCTGATTATTTTGTAAAACAGGTAGTGTCTTCAGACATGGACAGTACAAAGGAATCTTCCAGCCTGTCCCCAGAGGTGGTAAAACAGGGATCAGGTGGAACTCCCAATGTAAAAATTAATAAAACAACTTTGTCCACAGAACTTGAGGCCACCTTGGCAAGCAGAAAAGAGGAAGTCCAACTTCCTGGAAGGTACAAGGACTTTGCCAAGGTGTTCACAGAGGATGACATCCCACTCCCGGTACATTGGCCAGGATTAGATCATGAGATTAGACTCTGTGAAGACTTCAAGCTGAAGAAAGCTGTGGTATACCCAATGTCTCCTGATGAACTTAAAGTTTTAGACAAATTCTTAGACGAGAAAATTAAATGCAAGAAGATTCGACCATCAACTTTGCCACAAGCAGCACTGGTGTTTTTCATAGCAAAAAAGGATGGAAAGAAGCAGTTAATTCAAGATTACTGCTACCTCAATTCATTCACCATCCAGGATGCACACCTGTTGCCAAATGTGCAGGCTCTGTTTAATGAGCTTGTCAAATCCAAATACTATGCCAAGTTTGATATCTGCTGGGGATTCACCAACCTTTGGGTTAAGGAGGGCGATGAATGGAAAGGAGCATTTATCATGCCAAGAGGGCTGTTCGAGCCCATGGTAATGTTCTTCGGTCAATGCAACTCACCCCCTTCCTTCCAGAGATACATGGATAAAACTTTTGAGTCTCAGCATGGAAAACAAGTAGGCTACATGGATGATGTTGCTATCCATGCCAAAACAAAGGAAGAACTTTGGGAATGTGTTTGCGAGTTCCTGAAGATCTGTGAAAAGGAAGGTCTGTGCCTCAAGATCAGCAAGTGTGTCTTCGAGGCCAAAGAAATAGAATTCCTTGGAATGATCATAGGAAAGGGGCATATGGAGACTTCACTGATGAAGACCAATGCCATTAGTACTTGGGAAGCCCCTGACAACCTTACTGGGCTTCAATGATTCCTTGGGTTCTGTAACTTTTACCAAAAGTTCATCCCTTCCTTCTCAAGCATCACCAGACCCCTTCATGACCTTACCAAGAAAGGGGTTTCATATCAGTGGACTCCAGAACACAATGCCACATTCAAAAAGTTAAAGTCTTTGTTATGCTCCTCTCTGGTCCTCACCATCCCAGACTTCTCAAAGCCCTTTGCTCTCTTTACAGATGCTTCGAAGCTCAGTACTGGGGCCATGCTCACTCAGAAAGGAGCTGACAATGAGTAGCATCCATGCTCTTACCTCTCGCAGTTGCTGGTCAGTGCTGAGCAGCACTACCAAGTTTACAACTTGGAAATGCTCACTGTCATCCATGCTCTCAAAGCTTTCTGCCCATACCTCTTGTCACCCATTGAACCCACTGTGGTCTTTACCAACCACAAGAATTTGGAGTATTATTGTGAGCCTCAACAGCTCACCCCATGCCAGGCCCACTGGGCTGCTACTATCCAGTCTTACCCTATCTGGTTCTCCTGGCAGGCTGGTCACCTACAGGTCCTGGCCAACACTCTTTCACATAAAGGCACCCTGGAGGAGCCCACCCCAGTGGCCACAGTCCTTCCCCCAGACCTTTGGCTTTTGGAGGGGGTGGGTTCCCACATTCACCTTGTTTCACCCTCTTTTTCCATTACAAAAATACAAAAACAGTTAAAAATTAACCATCTGTGCTGCATAGGACATCTACCTGCTCGGATTCAGCATTCCAAGACAACTCAAAGCCATATTCTCACCCATCTGAGGAAAAATCAAAGGAGAATCATCTGCCCAATGCTCATCCCCTGAGGAAACCAACAAAAGGAGTGCAGGGAGTTTACACTATATCTGCAGACCTGTATGAACACATCAAGAATGATATGCCAAAGGATTTGACAGGCCTGGAACCCAAGGATAATGTCACTATTGTGAAAGATGGTACAAAACAGTTTGGAACAACTTGGCTATACATTCCCCCAGAAAATTGTCACCATTGCATGCGATCATATCATGACCATGAGTCTGCTGGACACCCCAGACAAAAGGCGATGTTCACAAAGATGCATAAAGAAGTATGGTGGGAAGGTATGGGAAAGGATATACAAGCTTACATGGCAGGTTGCCCTACATGTCAGACCACCAAGGTTGTGACTCACTTGCCAACACTGCCCATTGTCCTGCATGACACACCAAAGACCGTGTTTCCATTCTGGAAAATATCTATGGATCTCATCACAGATCTCCCAGTATCGGGAGAACAAAAATACAACTCTATTCTCACAGTTGTCAATCAGGGGCTGTCCAAAGCTGCTCTGTTTGTTCCATGTCATAAAACAATTGACTCCATTGGGGTTGCCCAACTCTTCCATCAATTCATTTATTCCCATTTCAGTGTCCCTGAATTGGTAATCTCCAATTGAGGACTGCAGTTCACATCTTCCTTTATGAAGGAGCTCTATAAGGCAATAGGGGTAACCCCTAAACTTTCGACAGGTTACCACCCACAGACCAACAGAGAAAGTGAACATGTCAACCAGGAAGTGGAAGGATACCTTTGGCTGTATTGTGCCGAAGTGCCAAACTCGTGGGCCACAAAACTCCCATCTGTCAAGTTCACTCACAACTCCCAGATCCACTCCATTCATCAAATGACACCATTTTCGTTACTCCTGAATTATGACCATCCCCCTATCCAGAAGTTTGGCTAACCATGGTACCCTCAGTAGATGAAAGATTAGAAAGGCTGGCCTCAAACCACAATGTCACCATTCTTGTGCACAAGAAAGCACAGGACTTGATGCATTCGCACTCAAAAGGGTCTCATGTGCTGCCCAAGGTAGGAGATCAAGTCCTCCTTGATACCAGACATCTCCACATCAAAAACCAGTGTGACAAGATTGCACCTCAACATCTCGGGCCTTTCCAGGTGACTCAGGTTGTATTTCTGGTAGCCTTCCAATTGGAGCTCCTGCCAACCTGGAAGGTTCACTCAGTGTTCCATGCCTCTCATATCTTTCTGTTTACCAAAAATGACACTTATGGGGCTGCACCCACAGCACTGCTACCGGAACTTGTTGACAATAAAATTGAATGGGAGGATGAATTGATCATCAATCACAAGGTGGATGGGTGCAGAGGTAAGAGGCAGTACTTGGCCAAGTGGAAAGGGTTCCCACATTTGTCAAATACTTGGGAACCCAAAGAACATATGAACGACCATGCTTTGGAAGCCCTCTTTCAGTGCAAGCCCGCCCACCATCTTCATAACTAATGGACTCCCCTCACTTGGTTAACACTGAAAATGACTATGCCAATCTCCCCCTCGCTGAATCCATTTATGACCCCACAGCCAACAGGGATGACCTCTTCATCCCCCCCATCACTATCTATGCCCCAACCTCACCTCCAACGACTGCCACCAGCTTTTTTGACTCATACCCCTTGTCCCCCATCTTGCAGCCTCGCCAGACATCGCCCCCTCTTGCCCACCCTCTCTGACTGCATCCACATGCAGGTTTCTTGGTCAAGAGAGTCCCTGTCATTGGGGACAGTAACCAGCGCAGAAAGGGAAAGGGTAAGATGCAAGCTGGTGATGACGCCCATAGTCGAGCAGCCAAGACCAATCCCACTGATGCTCCCAAGTCTCCCCACATATGCACCACTTTCACCACCCATTCCAACAGTGCACAACATGCAGCCCTTGACCTTCTTGCCACCACAGCCCTTGCCAGGGATGATGAGCCATGATTACCAGTTGCAGCAGCTGACTACCTGGATGTTGTTAGGGCACTCGATGTCTTCCACAATGGGGACCACATTGATGGGTGCTCACCAGAACAGGTTGCATATTTTGGGATGCTGTCTGAAATCTACAGAGCAACAGACATAATCAACACTGCTGTTTCCAAAATTTGCACCCAGAAACTTAGTGGAACTGCTCCACTGTCAGAAGTAATCATGATTAACATGCTGGAATGTGGCTTGTTGGAGCTTTTAGAAGCTGTTACTGGTGGGGCCTACCACCATCTTTGGAACCAACAGATTGGCAAGTTTCTTGCTCTGCCTGCTTCTTGAATTCTTGATTGGATTTGCCCAAAACAAGAGGAACCATCAGTTTCCTGTGAACAGAAAGAAGAGAAGGCAGCCAAAGAAGAGAAAGTAGCCAGGTGGAAGGCTCTGGAGTTGACATATGTCGATGCAGGAGAGTTGTATAAAGAGGTCGGTGCTCATCTCAGGACTGGGACTCACAACTCCACCTGGGAGGTTTTACTTCAGGATGCGTCATGGGCCAGATTGCATAAGCACTATCACAATGCCATCCACACCACCGACCCTCTCCCTGCGACTCCCTTCCTCCCTGTCCCTCTTGATCAACTTCAGTTCTACCTTGGAGGGCAGTCCCCTGTTCTGTCCAACCATGTCATTTACCAGCACACGTGTTGCCAGTGCTGTTACTTGGGACATTGGTCTTGTCACAACAGATGTGGATCCCACTTTACTCTGGCCCTCAAGGAACCACCATCTCCATTGCCATTGTTGCCCATCGCTTCACACACTTGTTCCTGTGTCTATACTACTTGCTGACCCCTTTCTGCCCACCCTGCTAATGCATCTGGTGCATCCTCAAGGGTCTGAGGACCTTAGAGGGGGGGTGATGTTATGCCTGCATCAGGGGTCTTTCCTTTTTCAACTTCTCATGGTCATGTGCATCATGTGCCTTGTCATGTCTCTCATAATTGTCACTGTCTTAGGGGTACACATGATGCGAGGCTTGTTCAGATCTCCAGCTGTCAAGGTATTTCCAATACCTGTTGAGACTGCACCTCCCCTTTGATCCGGTATTCCACTGCCCTCTCTGATGGATGACATGTTATGTTCCTGCTTTCTGACTTGTTTCTGACTCATCTATATTGCCCAGATGTTGTACTATAGCTCTGGTGTCTGGCTCCTCGCTGCACTTTGATTGTGCAGCCAGTATAGCCTTTGTTCCCCTGCCTACCCCCATCATATGACACTGTATGACTCTGTCTGACTTATGTATTTGACTGATTGTTCTGTTGATTACTGCAGATACATGTCACGATGCATCTCATCATGACTGGTATGGTACTTGTACTTAGGGGTATATAAACCCATGTACTTTACCTTGTATCCTCAGTTTTTTGATAGCTTGCAACTCAGCTAACTTCCTTCTCCCTCATTCTTGTTCCCTCCTCTGTGTGATCTCAGAAGAACTCACCAGAAGGAGCAAACCTTTGTTGAACCTCAGAGATAACTGAGCCATAGGGGTTACAACACATTCAGCCCATAGACTCCCCCTCACATGCTTTGTGCCTATTCCATTTGAAGAAGTCACTGTGCTTGGGCATAACAGTGTTTGGATTTCAGAAATGGATCAATTGATCTGGTGAGCTGCAGCCACCAGTGGATAGAACTTTGGCACCCCTCCAGGTTGTGAGGCAGTGGAAATACCAAAAGACACCTGCCCCCAAATGCAAAAAGAATCCTGGAAGGAAAAATGTCAAGGGCAAGGGTAAAGCACAGGAAGAGGGAGTGGCAGATGATAGTGTGGATGATAGCATGGATGACAGTTTGGATGATCACAGCAAGGCTGAGGTGAGCAATGTTGGAACAGATGGTCCCTCCACTAAAAAGGTGTGCCATGTGTGATTTTCATGCACAACAGATCAGCACTAATGTGATTCTGGTCTTCAGGTATCTGGCAGGAGGCAAAACTGTGCCAAGACACCATTCCCTTCTCATTCCCACTCAAATCCCCCACCAGCTGATGGTTCCCATAGTGAGTGGCTCTCTGCACCTCCAGCCCATGCAAAGACCCTGGTGCATTGTCTGCGAAATAAAGTGATAACTGACTATAATGGGCAGGAAAACAATGGCCATGATTCCAATGATGAAGCTGATGAAGACACTTATTTGCCCACCCTATCCAATTCAAAGAAAACAGCAACATCCCTGAATAGTGAGCTTCCTGCTGTAACTTGTATTTGCAGCAAACCCTGATCTGCACTCAGGGAACAAGTACACAACTGAACTACAGGACCACTCAGAATATGCAGATGAAGATGGATTGGAGAGCATTCCTTTCACTGACCACCCAACTGAGGAGGGGTCAACAAGCAGAAACAAAGGTGGAAAGCTGAAATCTGCCCTGAAGCATGCACACCAGGCAAGTTTGGTCATGTTGAATCAGCTGTTATGGCTAACAAGTTTGTGTTGTATATTAAGCAGGCTCTGTCAGAATTGAGTGAGCCAGACATGAATCAACATCAACCTGGGGCCAAATACTCATCCAAGTCCAACCATAATGGATCTGTGACCACCAATGCAGCATCCACAAATGTGAAACAGGGCATCCCTGGGAGCACCTGGAAGTCACCTCATGTCTGAAAGGCCCCTGCAAGGCCAGATGCAGATGTTCCATCTCCTGATGCAAAGAGATCGCACAAGCAAACAGGCAGCAATCAGAAGCAGAAGTAGTTGTCAAATCCCTCAAACAGTCAGAGTGGAAACCTTTTTTGGAACTCATGTATGGTCTATAGAGGGCTTAGCCTAGTGTGACACATTAGAATACAAGTGTATGGCATGTACAGTAGCTCATGACAATTGAGTGGAGAGCTGAGTGGCACAGGTCTACATATTGGCCATGTGGAAGCAACTGGTAGCTATCTATGTAGGGAGATATTGCTGCTCATCTCCCATGTATTGCTGTTACCCAAAATTTGGCTCCATCTGCCATTGTCCAACCTTGCTTCCCACAGTGTGAATGATATTCTCACCATTGTTCCTACAAGTTTAAATCTTGATTGATCATCAACCTATCAGTGAACCCATCATCATCGAATATGTCTGCTGAACAGTCCTGCCAAGTTCATTTCTGTTGTCAAGGTGAGGTTGTCTTCATTGTTGGATCCAGTAACCTAAGCCATCCACAGCTAATGTAAGACCAATCAAGCCAAGGCAATCTAGCTCCCATGTGAAGCAGTCCAAAAATCTGGAGGAGACACTAGTACAACTGCATGAGTTGCAAGAGCCAACCCCTCCACCAATTGTCTCAAGTGGCAGGGCAGATATGGTGGGGTTGAACATGGATATCATGGCCAGTGAGTGAACATGATTTCTCTCCAAGCTAAACAACAAATGTTCTTTTGCTATAGATTCATGTGAAAGCTTTCTGGATCAGTTCCTGCAGGAAAGGGAGCCAACTGCTCTGGCAGAGGGTGGAATTGTGGCTGGTGAGTTGGCACAATTGCCCTTCAAGCTAACAAACAAACTAATTTTCTAGTAATAGATCCACATGACAACTTGATGAATCGGTTCCTGAATGAATGGGAACCAACTGCTCCCCCAGTGGATGGTATGAACATGGATCTACTTGAGCAATTGCTGAATATGCAGGAACCATCAGCACTGCCAGTCACACACAAGAAATTAAACAGGATGGATGGGTCTTCAACACCTGCACAAGATGTTACTATGCAGGTCAATTTTCTGGCAGACTTGCAGAATGTGTGGGAACCATCTCCTCTGCCCATCACCTGCAAATCATCAAATCTGAGGGACTGATCTCCTCAACCTGATTCTCCAACTAACCTGCTTGCTCAATTGCAGGATATGAGGGAACCAATGCCTCCCTCACTCATTTCAAATGTGCCCATCGAATCTTTTGACTTGGCAGTGGATGAGGACAATGGCACAAACCATATGACTTTTGGCATGCCTGAATGATCAGAGATGAGGGATCTTTTCATGGAAATATGCAATGGTGAGCATTTATTTGGTTCTATTCATGTGATTGGTGATATCCATTGATTATGTAGGTGAACTTTCCATCTGCACAGCAATCTCTTCAAATGGAACAATGGGGATTGGCACCTGTTCCACATTGTGATCAAGGTATGGGCATGAGCTTAGTCTGATACACCTTTGACATTGATAATTTTAGTCCTGTGCACCTTACAAGCTGCAGTATCTTGCTATTGCAGAATCACCACTCCCAGTGACACACTGTTCAATCCCACCCCTGATAGGCACCTTGTGTGGGCTGTGAATGCCATTGTGAGAGAATTGGGCACAGCTGCAAGGGACCAGTATGGTGCAGCCTCTCAGGGCCTTTGACTCATCAACTTGATTTGATGGAAGTCATTCATTATCTGTGTTCTGCCTTTGAAAATTGTCCTGAGCCATTCATCACCAGCCAATCACACCCATCTCACCAGTCTGTGGTAGAGATGGGTATCCTCTACTTGGCATGCCAGATCGAGGTGGCCTCTGTACATCTGAAGCAGACTGCCTGATATCATGGGATGGCCCTTGCATTGGTTTGCAAACCTAGCAATGGACTTGGTAGGTATTACATCAATTTTTCACAGTGTGGGACTGATACATAATTCCTTCAGAATCAGCTTAATAACTTGATTCTGGTGATGGTGTTGTGTGCCAGTTATACTCCTCCCCTCCCAGCATGCTACCATGCATACCTCAGACACCAAGATGATGAGGTTAGCTTCCATGATCAAATGCAGCTCATTCCCCTTAGTGCATTTTGCATAATTCGACAATATCAGTGCCATCATCCCACATTGGACACCACATGCAGCTGATCCCAATTCCAGCTTTGCATTCCCTTGGTGGCTATATCAGTTCTGAGGAATATGCAGCAGTGATTCCCAAAGATTGCAAGGCGAGGGATTGTTTTCCATGGCCTGGGATTTTTTTAAGGTATGCTGCTTATTCTCATCACTGCAAATAGTTGATGATGGCCCAGGGCTTATGGCCATTGCCTGAGGTGCACCAATCACAGACCATCTCAATGGCCATATCAAGGAGCAGGTAAACTACTGCATCAAAAATATTTGGAAATATGCTGATGTTGTCAACAGGCAGGGTTGACAAATTGACCATTTCTATGCTAGGTGGTGGGCATTGTGTGGGTTATTGGGCATGCCACTTCAATAGTTTACATGTTTTTGACTGTGGAGTTGGTTGAATATACATTGCTGTGAATGTCGATCATTTATGAGATACCACCCATTCACATGATGTCTGAACCCCTGCCCATCCATGCAATGTCTGACAATCCACCCATCTGCATGATGGCCTGAGTAGGTTTATTGTTTTTGCAGTTTATGATGCACACCCTTTAGCTCTGAGTACCTGCCCAATCTATGATGTTGAAGCACCCACCCATTTGCAAAATCTTGGTAACACCACCTGTCTGAAGTTTGAGAGCCAGCATATCCTAATAAAATACGAGATCTGCATCGCCTACTAAATCTTACATTAAATTTTGCAGCTTCAAATCAACAGTTCTCCAGTTGCAACTGGTCTAGGTAGTAGGTCATCCATCCACAGTGATTGACACATGGGAATGTGCACCAACTGATGTACATTGGCACACATGTAGTATGCCAGGCATGCTCTGTCACCATCTACAGCTCCCACCCCATGCTCCAATGCTGAACCTGAAAATGCAATGATTGTCCCTGGGTTGTAGTGCAGCCACAGATTCAATGTTGGAATGACAAAGTCCAAGGGTGGGTAGTCACCCACAGTTACCAGCATGTCACACCATGGATGCTGTCCATTGATATCCCTGTGGTAACAAGTTGCCCAATTCACCATCACAGACATGCTGCTATATGTGGAGCTCCATATCAGCAGTATGGAGCTCATATCTGCATCTGCCTGCTGTTCTGCCTGTTTGCCAAGGCAGATCAACACTTCCCTGCCATCTTCATACATTCATGGATGGATGACATGCAGGATCACAGATAACAGGGCATTGGTGTCAGACATTTGGTCAACCCATTCCCTTGTAGAAGTGTTTTCTGTCCCGGATTTGAGCAGCCATGAGGCTTCCAGGAAGCCATTTTGGGGCTTCAAGACAGATGAGTGCTTTATTCACAAGGAAAGAAATGATCACCCACCCCATGACCCTGTTGAAACCATGCAGGTGACAGGTTGATGGCACCTTTCAACTCAGCATTATTGCAGAAATATGACTTGTCCATCTGCCATGCCTGTGGAGAAGCCTTTATGCTCTCCCACAGTGGTTCCCTCAGAAGATGAAGGTGGTTCCATATGTCAGCCTGCCATTGCATTAAGTCAGTAGAATATGAGATTCTGCATTCCCTTACCCTTCTTTTTGGGCTGAGAGCATCTGGCAAATACCAAATTCAGATGGTGTTTGAGTCAGTCACCAGAATGGATGGCTCAGTCACTTCCATGTATCTCTCAGCAGCTTCTGCATTGCAGGTTTTTCCACCCTGATTTTTCCCAACATTGACTGCAGAAAGATGAAAACTTCCATCACACCATTATGATGGACTTACTTGGGTGACAATAGGCCTGTGAGATTACTGATGATATGGGATCCACTTCACATAACACCAGAAACAGAATCAATATATCTGGAAGGGTGTGAGGTCTGCTGAATACCTCCTCTTGAAATCTGGCTTCCATGTATGATGCAATGCAGTCTGTTAGTTCCATTCACCATCTGTGGGGGGTTTTAGACATGTCTTGCATAGTATTCATGCTTGGGGTGGATGAGGTCAGAGTTGTATAGTGGGCAAGCTGCAAGCAGCTTGTTGGAAAATTACAGCATGTCAGGACACTTGCCTCAATATTTTGCTGTGATCCAATCAATATGTTGTGATGCTATACATGCTATTGGTGTTGGGCCCATCTTATGTTGCAACAGGGGTGGATCTTACTAGACAGACCCATCCTTGTTTTATGGCAATATAAAAGATATTACTGAAGGGCCTGTCCATACATTATGACCATATAAATAATACTGCTGAAGGGCCCATCCTTAAGTTGTGACCACATAAATGATACTGCTGAAGGGCCCTTCCATATGTTGTGACAGGGGTGCATCTTACTGGACAGGCCTGTCAATGTGTTGTGACACTGTAAATGATATTACTGATGGGCCTGTCTTTATGTTGTGACAGGGGTGCATCTTACTGGATGGGCCCATCTATGTGTTGTGATGCTGTAAATGATATTACTGATGGGCCCATCCTTATGTTGGGACAGGGGCATATCTCTCACTAGATGTGCCCATCTATGTGTTGTGACACTGTAAATGATATTACTGATGGGCCCATCTTTATGTTGTGACAGGCATACATGTTGCTATTGATGGCCCATCCATGTGTTGTGACCATGTGATTGATATTACTGATGGGCCTGTCTTTATGTTGTGACAGGCATACATGTTGCTATTGATGGGCCCACCCATGTGTTGTGACTGTGTAATTAATATTGCTGAAAGGCCTGTCTTTATGTTGTGACATGGGTGCATCTTACTAGATGGGCCCATCCATGTGTTGTGACCCTGTGAATGATATATATTGAAGGGCCTGTCTTTATGTTGCAACAGGTACATCTTACTATGGACAGTGTCACACACCAAAGGTGTTTGGTGAGGTGGACATGGATACAGCTGATGAATGGAGACAAAGACCATAGCCCTCATGTAAAGAAGGACAGCCAGAAATGTTGGCAGTCATCAGTGCCAAAGAAAAAGAAAGGGAGTGAGTTAAGTGCTGGTTAAAATTCTTAAGTGCCTGTGTATGGCATTCCAGTTTTCGACATATCTCTGCTGTCTCTGCAGATACTGAGACCATTCCTACACTCACTTGTAGTGCTCAGCCATGCGATCCTACCTTCCAAAATTGGAAAGGATTTGTGCACTCCACACGTTTCTACAGCACTCTCTCCAAAAGACACTCACTTTGCTAATTCTTCTGATATGGCTGCCTCCACATCAATCATTTCACTTGTCCCCTTCGCTAGGGACCATGGCTACATATATCTACCAGGAGTTCCTACCAGCTTCCATCCTGAAGCATCCTGGTACATCCCACCCTTGTCTGCACCCTCTCAGCCTGTCCAGCTTGGACAGTGTGTTCTTTTTGTCAGTATGACCTCTAGGAGGATGTTCTTTGGTTGCCTCAGGTCTGTCATTTGCTTGCAAAGGTCTTATGTGGTTGTTTCAGTCTCTCCAGTCCAAGAAGCATATGGATCCTTCCTCCCTGCTCCCTGCAATGTCTTCATACCAGTCTCATCTGTCATTCTTCCAAGATTGCAACAGCTACAGTATAATCTACTGTTCTCCACTCTCCCTGATCACATCCATGACAAGTATGATGCACATCTTGCCTCCTGTTGCAAGATACAGCAGAAGACACTCCCCCTTCACCCTCTCTTCCAGCAGAGCCTCATTCATGAAGTTTTTATTTGCTTCACTGAGAGGATGGTTTGGGGGGGGAAAGTTGCAATCCCCTATGCTCCTGTCACCCCACAGACCCCCAAAGCTTGACCCCTGTTGACATCTGACTCACACTGTCCACTTTTGGATGTACTATATTGGCATCAGATCAGCACTGCCTCCCTGTCATCCCACCTTGGCCTAGAAGTGATCTCTTTGAGATGTGACATGCACAGCCTCCCCCTAATGCAATTCCAGTGTGCTTTCCCAGTTCCTGACATTACTTGACTCATACTTTGATGTTCTGACTGTCTTTGACTCACCTGTTGCCAATACTTACCAATCTTTTGACTTTGCTTACTGATTCTTTGCCTTGTGGCTTGCTAGTCCTTACCAATGCTTACCACTGCTTTCCAAGATGATTACCCATTGCTTACATTCCTTACTCATCAGTTACCAATCACTTACCAAGTGTTTGAGCCTTTTTTTCCATGGGCAACACCCCTGTACTGCATATAAATCACTGTACTTAGATAGCAAAAAAAGAAGATGTCAAAGAGCCCCTCTTTCTTGCATTTTATCATCACTCAGTAATTCATTCAGCAGCTTCAATAGTTGGGGCTTTGTTAAGGGTCTAACTATCATCTACTTTGCTTATCCTTGTCTATCATCAATATACCTCACTCCAAGCCCTCCCTGAGCTCAGTGCAGCTCAGAGCATCAAATTAAGTCATTATCCATCCTTCTGTAGGCTGACAGCAGTCTACTCTATTGCTTTCTATCACATTCTTTCTCCCTCTTCATCAGGAGCACCCCCATCCCTCAGCACTCATCTTTGAGTGTTGTAGCTTGCAAAAACCCTCCCAAAGCACAGGTTCTACCATCTAAGTACTGCATAGGCACACCACCACTCACTCTTTTTGTCTTTTGTGTTGGTTTTGGTTGGTTTTCACCACTGAACCACACTTTGACTCACATTGTTTGGGCATTGATCATGGAAAATACTTCCACTGGAGGTCAGCAACATCATGTGCTTTGCCAGCAGTGAGAGTGTGGATGGCAAAACAGGTGTCATGAGTGGTGAATAGACATGTGTGACTGGGCTTCTGGGTGACATGATGGAAGTCTTCAGAGCAAGCATACCTTTCATAGATATGCTTGATCATTGTGCAATGGATGCCATGCTTTTTGGCTATCTCTGCATCCCCCATGCCTGCCTCCCAGTCTTGACAAATTCATGCCTTCTTTGTTGGAGAGGTGTACCTTGTCATAGTGAGGGGACATATAAAACATCCACAGAGTGTTTGAGGGAACTCCCCAGGAGCTGGGGCTTCACCAGCACACTGCAGGCTGTTTTTTGTAGACCAGCCAGCTGTCATGACCATGTGTTTATCCTAGGTCCCCACTCACTCTGCACCCTACTCTGCCAGTCATTCCACTCACTCTGTACCAACTCCACCAGTCCTCTGTCATTCACAGGTCTTCTCCACCCTGGCTACTGTCAGACTTGGTACCAGCCTTCTGTCAGACTGTGTGGACTGCTTTCCAGTGGGTCACATGACCCTTGCCAGTCCAGTCCTTTGGACTTCTCCTTGACAGTGTGCAGTCAGGTACTCCACAGCATGCACACCTCATGGTCCAGTGCCTGGACTGTTTCCTTTTTGGTTTGTTCTATGTTACCCATCATATGTTCTCTGTCTCCCCTTCATTTATCATCCAGGAAGTTTTCACTTGAAAATTTACAAGTCTCCATATGTCAGTTCCAGTTCCAGTTACTGTGCCTCCATAGTGGTATAAAAAGCCTGTACAGTACTCCACTGTCCATTAGTATGAATATCACCTAAGTTCCTACTCTGTATCTCTCTGTCTTCTGTCTGTTGGAGTTATCTCCAATCTTCTGTTTGGTCTCTTCCTCTGAAATATGAGGGCTGAGATCATGCAAGGGGGTAGCACATGAGTTAAACCCAATGCCCTCACTCTGCTCCACTTCTGTCCCAGCAGACTTCATTCCTGCCAATCCTCCACTTGTTGGAGTTCCATTCAACTGTGTCAGACTTGCTTCCAAACCTCTCCCAAGACCTTGTTATGTGTCAGAGTTGGTTGGAGTAGGCACAGGACTTGACAGTATATTTGTACTCACACTTGTACAGTCTCACTTCCTGTCTCCTAAAAAATTTATGCCATTATGAGAACTCAAGCTCAATCCCAAAGAGAGGTTGCCAACAACCTCACTGCAGCACTGGCTCATCCATGTTCACCTTCCTTCCATCATCAAACAGTTCCAAACATTCTCCACTCAACACTGCTCTTGTGCTGAAGGCAAAAGTGCTTTGCAAGCTGGTTGCTCTGACCTCTGTCTGATGATCTTCCACACTCTGTTGCCTCATAACCAAGATGATGGACCCAACCCCAACCCCAATGATCCTGATGGTGGTTCCAATGGTGGGGGCAGCAGTGACAGGGGTATCCCCAAAGACCTGGCTGAGCCACCAGAAGACCCCCTCATTGCTCTTGCTAGAGCTGTCCATGCACTTGTGCAGTCTGGTTCACATGCTGAGGACTCCACTCTGAAAACCAAGGTCTGCAAGCCTGACACCTTTGACAGCTCTGACCCAAAGAAACTCTGCAAGTTCCTTGTACAGTGTGAGCTGAACTTCCAGGACTGCCCCCATGCATTCTGCTCTGACAGGGCAAAGGTTACCTTTGCTCAGTCCTATCTGAAGGGTATGGCCTTGGCTTGGTTTGAGCTGGACCTGCTAAACCCCAAAGATTATGACCATCTGCTGTGGATGGATGACTACCATGAGTTCTTACATGAGCTCACAACCAATTTCAGTCTGCATGATGCCATAGCTGACACTGTCTAGCAACTCAAGAACCTCACTATGAAGGACAGGTCACAGATCACCAAATATGTCATGGAGTTCAATCATTGGGCTTCACAGGTCAAGGACTATGGTGTCAGTACACTCTGCCACCACTTCTATAGCAGACTTCCAGACTGCATCAAGGATGAGATTGCTTGTGTCAGAAAACCTTCTACCCTTGCACAACTCCATGAACTTGCCCAAACCATTGATGTGCATTACTGGGAGCACAAAGTGGAGATCTTGCACACTACAAAGCCCCCCACTGACAAGTCACAGTCTTCTAACTCTGACAACAAGCCTCAATCATCCTCCTCCTCCTCCACTCCAAAGTCCAACACCAAGGGCAAGGGCAGGCAGAAAGATCCACCCAAGTCCAACACATCTAAGTCCAATATTGCCCATCTTCTGGGTAAGGATGGCAAGCTCACCTCCACTGAGTGCCAGCATAGGATGAAGAACAATCTCTGCCTCTTCTGTGGCAAGGCTGGCCACTCTGCTAAGGACTGTCCCAAGTCAACCTCCTGCACAGCCAAAGCCCACACTGCTACAGCTGAAGCTCTGCCCACAGAGAAGGCTGAGCCAAAAAATTAGTCCACTGCTCCAGGGAGTCCACACAGCCTGGAGGAAGTGTTGACCCCAACTGTGCACAACTAGACATCCAACTCAATGCATCTGCTCTCTCCAGTCCCAATTCTTTACTTCTGCCTGTAACTCTTCTTGGTTATTCTGTTGATACTGTTTCTGCATTGATTGATTCCAGCTCTTCTCATTGCTTTGTAGACCTATCTATGATCAAAAAATATTCTATTCCTGTTTCCTCCATTTCTCTGCCTATTCTGCTCCACTTGTTTGATGGTAGTACAAATGCTGTCATTTCCCAAGAAGTAGATCTTTCCCTCCATTTTCCTTCCAGCAATGTCAACTCCATTTCATTCTATGTTACTCCATTGGATTCCTCTTGTTCACTGGTGTTAGGACACAACTGGCTCACCCACTTCAATCTGTCGATTGACTGGGTGTTGGGCAGTATATCATTTAAACCACCATTACAGGGAATGCCAATGCCCCTGGCACCTCCATCACCCTCTGCTGTGACCTTTGCTCCAGATCTGACACCCTCCACTCTGTCTGCAGCTCCAACTGCACTTCTGATTGACTCACTGCACTCTGCTCCACTCATGTCACTCATCAATGCTGCTGCATATGTCAGAGCTTGTGCTCTCCCTGGCTCTAGACAGTTCCACTTACAGCTCTCCACTGATGATGTCAAGCTACAAGCATCCTCCACTTCTTCTCTGCCTCCTGACCTCTCCTTGGTCCCTCCTGAGTATCACAAGTTTGCCAACATCTTTAGCAAAGACAAGGCTACTGAGCTTCCACCACACCACCTGTTCAATCTCAAGATCAACCTTGAGGAAGGAGCTTCTCCACCCATCAGCACAATCTACTCACTTTCTCTGCCAGAGCTTGAAGCTCTCCACACCTTCATTGACAAGCATCTTGGCTACAGCTTCATCAAGCAGTCCACCTCTGCCCATGGTGCCCCTGTCCTCTTCATAAAGAAGAAGGACAGTTCACTCTGCCTCTGCATGGACTATCAAGGACTCAATAAAATCATGAAAAAAGATCACTATCTGCTGCTGCTCATCTCTGACCTGCTCAACTCCCCAAGCTGCACTAAATTTTATACAAAGATTGACCTCCACCATGCCTATCATCTAGTCCACATTGCAGATGGTGATGAATGGAAAATAGCTTTCCACACTCACTATGGCTCTTACAAGTGGTGGGTAATGCCCTTTGGTCTAACTAATGCACCTGTGGCTTTCCAGCAATTTGTCAATAACATCTTTGCAGACATGCTAGATGTCTGTGTTGTGGTATACCTTGATGACATTTTAATTTATTCACAGGACATGGAGTCACACCATGACCACATAAAAGAGGTGCTCTGCCAACTTCAAAAGCATGGCCTCTATCCCAAGCCTGAGAAGTGTGAGTTCCACTCTGACTCCATTGAGTACCTCAGCTATATTCTCTCTCCCTCCAGTCTCACCATTTCCACTGAGAAGGTTCAGGCAGTCCATGACTGGCCTGAGCTGTGGAAGGTGCAGGACATCCAGTCCTTCCTTGGCTTCACAAACTTTTACAGACAGTTCATTGATAACTACTCCAACATTGTTGTTCCCCTAACTTGCCTCACATGAAAGGGTGCTCCTTGGAACTTTTCCAAGGAGTATCACTCTGCCTTCCTCCACATGAAGGATGCCTTCAGCTCCACTCCTATTCTCACTCACTGGGTTCCTGATGCTCCACTTACAGTTGAAACTGATGCCTCTAACTATGCCATCACTGGCATTTTGTCACTCACCTGCTCCAACAGTGACCTCCACCCAGTCACTTTCTACTCCTGCACCATGACCATGCCAGAACTCAACTATGACACCCATGACAAGGAGCTGTTGGCCATCTATGAGGCCTTCCACCATTGGCAGCATTACATAGAAGGCTCTGCCTTACCTGTTGACATGGTAATGGACCACAAAAACCTTGAGTATTTCTCCACCTCTAAGGTCCTCACCTGTCAACAGGCCCACTGGTTGGAGTACCTTTTCCAGTTTAACCTCTCTATCTGCTTCTGACCTGGCCACTTAGGACCCAAGCCCAATGCCCTTACATGCCATTGGTATGTCTACCCAAAAGGGGGGGATAGGGACTATGTGCAGGTAAATCCTCACAATCTCTGACCTATGTTTACACAGGAGCAACTCACACTGTCCCTCCATACCACTACCCTCATGGCACCTGTGCTCTGCACCACCATGGTCTTCAATGTCAAGTGCTTGCACTCCAACATCATCTCTGCCTTGCCCTCCAACCCTGTTTCTGCCAGTCATCTCCCCACTCCAACTAAGCCTCAGTGGTCCTTGGACTCCAATGGTCTTCTCTGTCTCAATGGTCATGTCTTTGTCCCCAACACTGATGACCTCTGCCTCAAAGTGCTTTGGTTCAAACATGATCACCCTCTGGCAGGCCATTTCAGGAAAAACCACACCTTAGAACTCATCCACAGAGACTATGTGTGGCCTAATCTCCACTCTGACATGAAAAACTATGTCAGGTCCTGCACCACCTGTGGACAGAGCAAAACTCTGTGTCACCACCCCTATGGTCTACTGAAGCAACTCCCTGTCCCAGAAAGACCTTGGAACTCCATCTCCATGGACTTCACCAAGCACCTCCCCAACTCCAATGGCTACTCCACCATCCTTGTGGTGGTAGACTGCCTCTCAGAGCAAGCAGTGTTCATCCCCACCCACTTCATTTCACTTTGGGTTACCACCCAGAAGGCAATGGCCAGACCAAGCAAATGAACCAGACCCTCAAGCAGTACCTCCATGTCTACTGTAACTACCAACAAGACAACTGGGCCAAGCTCTTACCTCTAGCAGAGTTCACTTTTAACAATGCACCAAGTGTGACTACTGGAGTTTCCCCCTTTTTTGCCAACAAGGGGTACCATCCAAACCTGTCTGTGGTCCCTGACCAAGACTTCACTTCTCTGTGAGCTCACAACTATGTCATCAAGCTCTCTGCCCTCCATGACTTCCTCTGCTCTGAGATGTCCACCACTCAGCAGCACTACCAGGGTCCAGCAGATGCCAAATGCATACCTCTGCCTGAGTTTAAGGTCAGAGAACAGGCCTATGTCAAAGCCAAGTACTTCTGCTCCACTCATCCCTCAGAAAAACTCTCCAAGAAGTACTTAGGTCTGTTCACCATCTTGGCCAGGCCAGGTATGCACTCTGTCACTCTAAAGCTCCCTGACTCTATGTGCTTGGTCCACCCAGTCTTCCATGTTTCACAACTGGAAACCACAGCAGCTAATCCCTTCCCTAATTGACATCAACCTCTGCCTCCACCAGTGGATGTTGATGGTGACCTTGAGTATGAAGTATTGGAGATACTAGACTCTAAGGTGGACCACCATCACCACCACTGTCAACTCTTGTACCTAGTCTGCTGGGCTGGTTATGAGAACACTGATGAAGAAACCTCTTGGTTGCTTGCAACTGAGCTAGATCATGCTTCTGACATCATCTCCACTTTCCATGAGCACTATCCACATAAACCTGGCCCATATCAACCCCCACTATAATACTCTGCCCACATGACCATCCTCCACAGACCAACTCCACCCCTTTCTGAAACTCCCCTAGGTACCTTGGAATTTTCTCCAACTGTCCACCTCATTTCTCAGAATCAAAGAAAAAATACAAGTCTATTTCATAGTAGTACAAAGAAAATACACAAGTCAAAAAAAAATCTATCTACTCCTCCATCACCTGCTCATTGTCACCCTCCTGTCCCTCTCTGCCCTTCAGCTCTTCTCTGGCTTCCTCCTCTTCCTTGTTATCCCCCTCCACACCTTTGTCCACCTCCTCAATCTTGTCCTCTGCTGCCTCAGACTGCAGCCTCTTCCAGCCTCCACCTGTGTGCTAGAACTCAGCCATCCTGGCCTCATGCATGTCCTCCCTCCTCCTCATCTCTGCCCACTCTGCCCATGAGTGGTACAGCCCCCACTCATCAGCTGTACACTCTGCAGCCTCTGCCATCTGCTCTGCCACCTCCACCATCCTCCCAAAGGCCATGGTGGCCCTCTTTTGTGCCTCTGCATACCTTTCTGCAGCCTGCAGCTGCCACTCCTGCTCCCACTCCACCCACCTTGAGGCTTCTGCCCTCAAGGGGCCCTCATGTGCCATAGCCAGCTCCTCCCCCTTGCCTGCCTTGCACTCGTTGTCCACTTCCTCCATCTCCACTGCCCTCTCCTTTCCTTTCCCACATGGCTGCTTCTTCTCCTCCCCTTGGGAGCTCCCTGTACCCACCCTCTTCTGCAATGGCCCTGCCACTGCCTCCTCCTGCACCCAGCTACAAACCTTTTTCTCACTTTGACAGGGCACACAGGCCCTTGCCTTGCCCTGCCCTGCCTTGCACAACCCCATGGTCTTACTGGGTATGCACTGCTTTCAGGGGGGCCTCCTGCTTGCAGTGACCACCACAGAGGCCCCAGGGACACTCTGGGCAGTGTGGGCATCATACACTGCACCACATAATCTGAAAAAAAAAAAAAAAACTGTGTCAGCTCCACCTGACTTGTAGCATTCCACCACACGCCTTTTGGCAGCCTCATTCCACCTGGCCTGGGCCCTCTCCTCCAAGGCCCTCTGCTGCTGCCCTTTTCCTTCACCTGTCCTCTTCCTCCACCACTTTCTTTCTCTGTACCTCTTCTTCCTCTCTCTCCCTCCACTCCACCTCCAGCCAGGCCTCCTCCACCTTTCATTGCTTGGCCTCCTCTCACTTGGCCTTGCACTCCACCTTCTGCTCCCTCTCCTTCTGCTCCCCCTCTTCTTGTTGGTGGGCCTTCTCTGCAGTCTTCTCCTGCTCAGTGTCAGTCAAGTTGTCAGTGAGAATGACCAGCACCTCATCCACAACTTGGGAGTAGTTGTGGGAGTGGCCTGGGGTTGGCTGGGGGGTTGTGTTCTGGTGCTGGGAAGACATGATGATGGGAGAGTAAGATATGAAGGTTTGGTGCCCTGGCACATGTTTTTAAGCAGTTCTTTGAACTCTGATGGAGCTCTACTGTTGTTCAACCTATTGTCCTCAAGGCATCAAAACAATTTCAAATAATCAACTTGTGTTGATCTCATTCTATACATGCAGCCTTCAGGGGTTCAGGCCCTAATGGGGGGGCACTGTCATGACATGTGTTCATCCTAGGTCCCCACTCACTCTGCACCAACTCTGCCAGTCCTCTGTCATTCACATGTCTTCTCTGCCTGTTACGCTTCCGTCAGGGGTCTTGCCTTTTTCGACTTCTCACGGTCACATGCGTCACATGCCTCGTCGCGTCGCTGGTACTCGTCGTCACATTAGGAGTGCATATGCTTCAGGGACGATTCGGATCACCTGCTGTCCAGGTATTTCCAATACCTGTCGAGACTCATCATTCGTGATCCGTGACGTTCACTGCTCTTCTGATTGACGAGATGCTTCCTTTCTGATCCGTTGACTCCTTCTGACTCGCCTTTATTGCACGTATGTTGTACTATAGCTCCAGTGTCTGGGCTCTTGCTGCACATTGATTGCACAGCCGGTATAGCCCTCGTTTCCATCCCTATCCCCATCTCTGACACCGGATGACTCTTATTTATTTCAGTGATTAGTTTGTTGACTACTGCGGATACGTGTCGCGACTGGTACGGTACTCGTACTTAGGGGTATATAAGCTCCCGTACTTTACCATGTATCCTCAGTTTTTCGATAGCTTGCAACTGAGCTAATTACTTTGCTTCGATCCTTGTCTTCTCTCCGTGCGAAACCCTCGCCAGCAGACAAGACCTCTGTCGGATCCTCGCAATAACTCAGCCATAGGGGTTACAATAAGTTCGGCCCATAGACTCCCACCTTGCACGCTTCGTGCCTATTCCATTTGAAGAAGTCACCGTGCTCGGGCATAACAAAATCGAAAAACTCAACGCAGCTTTTGGGACTCATCGACCTCTTCGCGAAAGTCTACTCATCCCTGGTTACTGAACTTCAACAAACCACGTTTTCCACTTCGCGTTTCTCGCAACAAGATCAAGAAACACCCCTCTACCCTTAATCAAATCCACCGCTCTACAGGCAGCCACTAGGCTTTAATAGATCACCTCCCTAGAGTTCGCGCTCGTCGATCCCTACGTGTAAATTGACTCGCGCACCAATCTTTCCCCATACTACCCAGACAGGTTTCTTTCGAGAAATAAATCCTCCCTTGGGTTTTGTTATCACTTCCTGTTAAAAGTGTCTAATCCCCAGAAGTCGAGACCACCAGTCCCTCCTCATAACACCCCGTTAGGACTTGGTAGGAACCCGCCTTTACTGCTGATACCTGGAAGATTAGGGCCGTCAGCCACATCAAGTAATCCCAGGTTATCTTATTTGTCCCGTTTTAGGGAATCGGAAGTCACGCTTAGTTCAGAAGAAGATGATCAGAAGTCCGAGACTTCTTTCGGATCAGTCCTCAAAGAAGAACAGGAAGCACGCGAAGTACCCATGATGTCAATGATGTTAGGTCACGGAGAGTCAGCCCCTGAGATGCCGCCGAAGGTATACTCCAAAGAGGAGCTGAAGGAGAAGTTGGACGAACGGATGCACTCTTTGGCCGCAGACTGGCGCAAGATAGCTGGTGTGGGACAGTCGAGTGATCCCTTCCCAACAGGTACGCCTACGGACTCGGCTCTACGAGCCTGGTACGCCAGAAATTTCAGAAAGGTAATTCCCCCAGAGGTCCCCACTAGTGGGTCCAGTAAGGGTAAGGCCTCTGCCGAAGATGGCGGTGACTCGTATGATGTCCGCCCACCCAATGGAGGTCGGGAGTTTAATGTCGGGCATCCCGGAGAATATGACGGAAGCCACAATGGGCTTCAGACTTGGCTTACCCAAGTGGAAGGTTACCTCAACCTTAACAAGCATGTGTACAACACGGAATCGCTCAAGATCTCTTTCACCCTCACGTATATGACAAAAGGGGCCGCCATGTCGTTCGCCGAGAACTACCAGAATGAGAACAAGCTTTTAGACGGTACCATCTGGTACACCGACACCTTCCAAAGGTTCGAGGAACATCTCAAGGCTACTTTCGAATCCGGTGACCAGACTGCTCTCGCAATCTTACGGTTGTCCGATATCACGCAAGGAAAGAGAGAATTAGAAGCGTATATTGCCGAGTTTACAGGGTTGGTTAACAAGGCCCAACTCAAAGAGGAGTCACGAGAAGCAGGGATTTTCTTCAGAAAAGGATTGAACAAGGAGTATCGCGATTGGGTACTCAATTCAGGACGAGCCCCGACCATGGTGATCGAATGGATCCAGTGTTCCAGAGAGGCTCGAACCGCAATCGCCACCAAACATATCCTTGAAGGAAGGGAGTCGCGTCATGAAAGAAAGTTCATTCATTACTGTGGCAACTCCCGAGATCCCGATGCGATGGATGTCGACAAGAGGAACCGAAAGGTTCGCTGATCAAACAATAACGTAACATGCTTCGAATGCGGAGCTAAGGGTCACTACAAGCGTGACTGCAAATCCAGCAAGCCCGTGCCACCTCCTGGTGTTTGAGTTGTTCTGTCCACTGACGGAACGAGAACTGCCTACATGGGAGATCGTCTGGCAACCCCAGAAGAAGCCAGGGCGCATGGGATAAATTTTTAGATGGGACCACTGATACTCCTAAAGTAGGTCCCGCTTCTGTGTTATCTGCTAAATGTACTTCTATAGAGGATGAATCAAATATGCATGTTGGATCCCCTCTCGGAAGAGCATGGCTGCTGGATTACACAGCAGGAGTAATGGTGTGCGTCGATTCTGGCGCTGAAGTATTGCTCATATCAGAGCGAATCGTTAACAAACTCAAAATACCAAGTTACCGCGTCAAGGCCAAGTTCAAGACTACGTCCTTTACCAGAAAAGATGTGGAATGGGTAACCCGAAAGGTCTCCATCAGGATCATCGTCAAGAATCGGGTTATCCATATCAAGTGCTATGTCGGACCCCTCGTAGGAAAAGAACATGTACTCCTCGGCATGCCATTCCTTCGGACCTTCAAGCCCTGAATGGATTGGGAGCACAACAAAATAACATGCTGGGATGACGGGTATGTTCCTACTCAGGAAACTGACATTTACATCCACAGAATAGTACCGTATTACGAAGGAAGCGCTGTCAAGTTCAACAAGGATGGGACAATTAAAGAAGAACCGAGGACGAGTAGTGTCAACAAGACTACTTTGTCCATGGAACTCGAAGCCGCTCTCTCGCAAGGCAAGGAGGAAGTCCTCTTACCCAAAGAATACCAGGAGTTCGCCCAGGTTTTCTCAGAAGAAGATATTCCCTTGCCAGTCCATCGACCCGGATTGGACCATGAAATCCGACTTCGAGAAGACTTCAAACCGAAGAAAGCTTTGGTATACCCGATGTCCCCGGAAGAACTTAAAGTGCTGGACGAATTCCTCAAAGAGAATCTGAAGTGTAAAAAGATTCGTCCCTCCACGTCACCACAAGTGGCTCCGGTATTCTTTGTCGCGAAAAAGGATGGAAAGAAGCGGCTAATTCAAGACTACCGCTATCTTAACTCCTTTACTATTCTGGATGCCCATCCTCTACCCAATGCCCAAGCCCTCTTCGACGAACTCGTCAAGTCAAAGTACTACACAAAGTTCGATGTCAGATGGGGGTTTACCAATCTTAGGGTAAAGGAAGGAGACGAGTGGAAAGGGGCGTTCATCACTCCCAGAGGACTATTCGAACCTACGGTACATGGACCAGACCTTCGGGTCTCAATGTGGAAAGCAGGTAGGTTACATGGATGACGTCGCTATCCATGGGAAGACAAGGGAGGAACTTCGCACCCGCATGCGGGAGTTCCTGAAGATTTGCCAGAAAGAAGGACTTCGATTGAAGATCAGCAAATGCGTCTTCGAAGCAGAGGAAATCAAGTTCCTGGGAATGATCATCGGAAAAGGAAGGATGGAGACTTCCCTGACCAAAACCGATGCCGTCAGTACCTGGGAAGTCCCTGACAACCTCACGGCATTACGCCGGTTCCTCAGGTTCTGCAATTTCTATCGCAAATTCATCCCATCCTTCTCAAGCGTCGCGCGACCTCTCCATGATCTTACTAAAAAGGGAACGTCCTACGTATGGACTCCAGAACGAAACGATGCCTTTGAAAAGCTAAAATCTTTGTTATGCTCGTCTCTGGTCCTCCTTATTCCAGACTTCTCAAAGCCCTTTGCACTTTTCACGGACGCCTCCAAACTTGGCACAGGAGCTGTGCTTGCGCAGAAAAGCTCTGACGGAGAGTGGCATCCGTGTTCGTACTTATCCCAGTCCCTCGTGGGAGCCAAGCAGCGTTACCAGGTCTATGATCTGGAAATGTTGGCAGTAATACATGCCCTCAAAGCCTTTTGGCCATATTTGCTCTCTCCTGTCGAGCCCACGGTGGTCTTTACCGACCACAAAAACCTGGAATACTACCAAGGGCCGCAGCGACTAACTCCGTGGCAGGCTCGGTGGGCCGCCACCGTCCAGTCCTATCCTATTCGTTTTTCCTGGCAGGCCGGCCGTCTCCAGGTCCCCACTGACACTCTTTTGCAGAGGAACGAAACCATTGAACCTGCCCCAGTGGCCATGGTCCTGCCGCCGGACCTTTGGCTTTCGAAGGGGGTGGACGCCCAAATTCGCCTGGTTTCGCCGCTCTTTTCACTGACAAAATTACAAAAACAATTAAAAATAAATTGTTTATGTCATATAGGTCGCCTTCCGGCAGACGTCGCACAGTCTCGCAGCCGCACGAAGCTGTACTCCCGCCCACTTGAGGAAAAGTCAAAGGGGAGTCAGCTGCCCAATGCTCGCCCTTCTGAGGAAATCACCAAAGGAGCTAGGGGCGTGTACGCCGTGTCGACAGAATTGTACAACCGGATCAAAAAGGAAGCTTCGGAAATGACCGAAGGACCGGAACCCCACTCCAACGTCACCATCGCTGCGGACGGAACGAAGCAGTTCGGAACCACCCGGCTGTACATTCCCCCGGATCATCGTTGACACTGTATGAAGTCCTATCATGACCACAGGTCCACCAGACACCCTGGTCAGAAAGCCATGTGCGCGAAGATGAGGAAAGAGGTTTGGTGGGAAGGAATGACTAAAGACATCAAGATGTACGTTGCAGGTTGCCTGGTCTGCCAAACAACAAAGGTCGTCACCCACCCACCGAGACCGCCGGTCGTCCCTCACGACGCGCCAAAAACCACTTTCCCCTTTCAGCAAATCTCGATGGATCTGATAATGGACCTTCCTGTCTCGGGAGAACAGAAGTTCGATTCCATTCTCACGGTTGTCGATCAGGGACTTACAAAGGCCACCCTGTTTGTCCCCTGTCACAAAACTATTGACTCCGTTGGACTCACCAAGCTGTTCCATCAATTCATTTATTCCTGATTTGGGGTCCCTGAATTGGTGATCTCAGATCGAGGTCCACAGTTCACATCGTCATTTACGAAAGAACTCTACAAGGTGATAGGAGTCAAGCAGAAACTCTCTACCGCCTACCATCCTCAAACGAACGGAGAAAGCGAACGGGTCAACCAAGAAGTAGAAGGATATCTGTGGCTGTACTGTTCCGAGTTCCCGAACTCATGGGCCTCCAAACTACCCTTGGCCGAGTTCGCACATAACTCCCGCGTCCATTCGGTACATCGCCAAACGCCTTTCTTGCTAATTCTGGGATATGACCCCTCCCCCTATCCTGAAATGAGGTTAACTCCGGTCCCTGCGGTCGAAGAATGACTAGAACGCCTGGCTGCGGGTCGAGATGTCGCAATTCTCGCACACAAAAAAGCTCAAGAAGTGATGAAGTCTCGCTCAAAAGGGACTTATGTTGCACTGCAGGTTGGAGATCAAGTCCTCCTGGATACTGCCCACTTGCGCATCAAAAACCAGTGCAATAAAATTGCGCCCCAACGTCTCAGGCCTTTCAAAGTGACTCAGGTCGTTTCGCCGGTTGCCTTCCAGTTGGATCTTCCCCCGTCCTGGAAGGTCCACCCGGCCTTCCACGGCTCACGGATCTTCCCGTTTGTCGAAAATGAGGTATATGGGACTGCGCCCACAGCCCCGTTGCCAGAGATGGTAGATGATGAGGTGGAGTGGGAGGTCAAGTCAGTGATAAATCACAAGATTGATGGTCGTCGCGGTAAGCGGAAATATCTGGTAAAGTGGACAGGGTTTCCACACTCATCAAACACGTGGGAACCCGAAGAACACTTAAAAGAGCACACTCAAGAGGTGCTCGACCAGTACAAGCTCGCTCGACACCTCAAAGGATAAATGGACTCCCCTCGCTCCGTAAACACTGAGAACGACTATGCCGACCTCCCCGCCCCTGCAGAATCCTTTCGCTACTCCAACGACGACGGGATCTTACCCCCAGTCACCACCTATGCCCCAACCTCACCCCCGTCGTCCCCCGCCGGCTTTTATGTCTCAGGATATTCCTCGCCTATGTCCCAGTCCCATCCGATATCGCCCCCTCTCACCTGCCTACTCTGACCGCGTCCGCACCAGGGAATCATGGTCAAACATGTCCCCGTCCCAAAGGTCAGAGTCCCCCTCAGTGAGGACAGTAGCCAAAAGGGAAAGGGTAAGGCGCAGGTTGACAATGACTCCGATAGTGTCCCAACCCAGTCCAGTCGCGCCAATGCTCCCGAACCTCCCCATGTACGCAGTGCCTTCACCACCTATGCGGACCGAAGCAATTGGGCAGCCCTCGACCTCCTCGCCGCCGTTGCCTCCGCTTCCGGGACTGACAAGCAAAGATTACCAGTCCCAGCAGCTGAATACCTGGACGTTGTTAGGGCACTTGACGTCTTCCACGACGGGGACAACATTAACGGGTGCACACCAGAACAAGTTAAGTATTTTGGGATGCTGTCTGAGATCTACAGAGCATCAGACGTAATCAATGGGTTGGTCTCCAAAATACGAACTCGGAAGCTTACCAGTGTAGCGCCCCTGTCAGAGGTGATCATGATCGAGATGTTGGAGAAGGCTTCTTCCGAAATTACCGAAGCCATCATGGGCGGGGCCTATCATCACTTACGGCAACAGCAAATTAACGAGTTCCTCGCTCCACCTGCCTTGCGTATCTTGGACCGGATCATCCCGAAGGAAGCGGTCCCCGCCGAGGTCAAATTAAAAGAAGATAAAACGGATCAGGAGAAGGAGAAGGAATGGCATGCTATTGAGTTGGGATATGTCGACTCAGGAGAACTGTTTAAAGAGGTCGGTGCACGACTAGGAACGGGAACTCATAACTCCTCGTGGGAGGTGCTTTTGCAGGATGCGTCGTGGGCCAGTATGCACAAAAACTACTTCAACGCCATGCACGCCTCTGACCCTCTCCCTGCGACTCCCTTCATCCCCATCCCTTCGGATCAACTTCGGTTCTACCTGGGAGGACAGTCGCCCATCCCCCCTGAACATCCCCTCTATCAACATGCCTACTACCAATGTCGTTACTTGGGACATTGGTCATGCCACAACAGACGCGGCTCCCGCTATACTCCGGCCCTCGAAGAGCCGCCATCTCCATCGCCATTGTTGCCCGTCACCAGTTGAACACGCTCCCACGTTTACACTACTCGCAGACCCCTATCTGCCCGCCTTGGAAATGTGCCTACTGGCCCATCCTCAAGGGTCTGAGGACCTTAGAGGGGGGGTGATGTTACGCTTCCGTCAGGGGTCTTGCCTTTTTCGACTTCTCATGGTCACGTGCGTCACGTGCCTCGTCGCGTCACTGGTACTCGTCGTCACATTAGGAGTGCGTATGCTTCAGGGACGATTCGGATCACCTGCTGTCCAGGTATTTCCAATACCTGTCGAGACTCATCATTCGTGATCTGTGACGTTCACTGCTCTTCTGATTGACGAGATGCTTCCTTTCTGATCCGTTGACTCCTTCTGACTCGCCTTTATTGCACGTATGTTGTACTATAGCTCCGGTGTCTGGGCTCTCGCTGCGCATTGATTGCGCAGCCGGTATAGCCCTCGTTTCCATCCCTATCCCCATCTCTGACACCGGATGACTCTTATTTATTTCAGTGATTAGTTTGTTGACTACTGCGGATACGCGTCGTGACGCGTCTGTCGCGACTGGTACGGTACTCGTACTTAGGGGTATATAAGCTCCCGTACTTTACCATGTATCCTCAGTTTTTCGATAGCTTGCAACTGAGCTAATTACTTTGCTTCGATCCTTGTCTTCTCTCCGCGCGAAACCCTCACCAGCAGACAAGACCTCTGTTGGATCCTCGCAATAACTCAGCCATAGGGGTTATGATAAGTTTGGCCCGTAGACTCCCACCTCGCGCGCTTCGTGCCTATTCCATTTGAAGAAGTCACCGCGCTCGGGCATAACACTGCCCTGGCTACTGTTGGACTTGGTACCAGCCTTCTGTCAGGCCATGCAGACCACTTTCCAGTGGGTCACATGACCCTTGCCAGTCCAGCCTTTGGACTTCTCCTTGACAGCACACAGTCAGGTACTCCATAGCACATGCACCTCATGGTCCAGTGCCTGGACTGTTTCCTTTTTGGTTTGTTCTATGTTACCCATCATATATTCTCTGTCTCCCCTTCATTCATTGTCCAGGAAGTTTTCACTTGAAAATTTACAAGTCTCCATATGTCAGTTCTGGTTCTGGTTACTGTGCCTCCATAGTGGTATAAAAAGCCTGTACAGTACTCCACTGTCCTTTAGTATGAATATCACCTAAGTTCCTACTCCATATCTCTCCATCTTCTGTCTGTCAGAGTTATCTCCAATTTTCCATTTGGTCTCTTCCTCTGAAATACAAGGGCTGAGATTGTGCAAGGGGGTAGTGCACAAGCTAAACCCAATGCCCTCACTCCACTCTGCTTCTGTCCTGGCAGACTTCATTCCTGCCAATCCTCCACTTGTCAGAGTTCCATTCAACTGTGTTGGACTTGCTTCCAAACCTCTCCCCAGACCTTGTTATGCATTGGAGTTGGTTGGAGTAGGCCCAGACTTGACACCAGCTGAAATAATATGTAATGCACAGCACCCTTCTCACTATTGCCCACATAACTCACTGTTCATTTGATGTACAGCACACAAAAACACATGGACAGGTAGGCTAGAGACAGGAGAACATGTTCACATTGATATAATTGCCAGATATCAATTACTACATGAGAATGAGAGGAATTTTTGTAAAAGTGGCTGTTGTGCATTTCCATTTTGAGACACTGTATGTCTTATTTGTACTATTTGCACTAAAATAGTCATAAAAGACAGAAGAGTCATTTTAGTAGGTTCATTTACTGTCCACACTATTCTTTGTACTATCTTTTGACTATCTTTCAACTATCTATGCTATTTTCCCCACTATTTCTACTATCCAACTTCTCACTGACATCATTTGTTCAGCTCAAAGGTAGGGAATAGAAATCAATGTACAATACCCCGGCAGTTGCGAACTGATGGCCCTCAGAACCCGCTGGGTTCCGTGAAGCCTTCTTTGATTACCAGTACGTTTCATAAATAGCAAACTACTATTCGAACGTGACTCATCCCATTAATCCAGCTTTGCAACTTTAGGTGTTGCAAAGGACTTGTACCGCCCCTTTTCCCTCGCATTGGATGTCCCTGAAGCGTACTTTGATGACAAGGACCCGTTGTTCCCACGTATAAGCTCGTGATCTTCAACCGGGTTTTCAGCTCAAGCGTAACCTCATGCGGGGTCTTCGTTATCCCCCTCAAGCAGGTCCGAAGACGATGCCATCGTCGGAATTGGCGCATACTCAGAGCAGGCATCTCATTTTCATCGTTGAATACGCCTTGACAAATTTCCTGACAGTCTGGAGGTCGGGATTCTCACCAAGGCGTTCAACTTTGCGAACACATGACTGAAATATCATGCAGTTTTTACCATCTTATGGCAAGAACCTAGAACCCAGGCCTTCCAGATCCTAGACTCCGCGAAGCAATGGACAAAAATTGCGCCAATCCCTGGGACGTTGATCATCAAGAACGTGCCAGACCGAAAGGAATGTGCATAAATTCCCCGATTGCTTGCGCTTAGTATGGGCGACCTGTTTTCAGGATGGACGAATGAGCTGCGATTTCGAACATCGTGATGATTCGAGTTTCACAACCTTCCCCTGAAAGACGATATATTGAGGTCGACCGTGCACCGAGGTCAACAGGAGCGGCGTCTGCCGTTATTCCGTTCCAATGCGGATTCCCACGTCAAGGTCTAGGTGTGTTGGCCTTTGATTTTTGCCACGAGGCCCGTGCTGAGTTGTGTATCTCCTGAGAGACCAGCCAAGCATGAAACCATCAAATCAGGATAAATACGTCCAGAAGCGCATTCGGGATATGCACCAACAAAGGGAACCATCCCGATGACGCGACTAGGCATAACGGACAATGAGACACTCGCCCGCGATCGGATATGTCCCTGTTGCTGATTACTTGAATGCATTATAGGATAGAACTTACCCTTGCTACGGGAACCTCCACAGGCAGGCAGAGTGATGAACGTCCATTTCCTGCACAAAATCAACCTCGACGACCTTACTTGTCGCGCCGAATGTAACTAGGCTCCCCTAATTTGCACCAATAGAAAACTGCGTCAATTGGATTCGTCCACCGGTGCACTTCGACGGCGTTCCTGATGAGATGTATCCCGTGCAAAAGGCATTTGCTCGATGGACCACTCGTGATCTGTTCGCATAGTCAGCTGCCAAATCTAAGACAAAACACCTTTGGTTTAAGCATGATGCACCTCCATCAAATAAGTCGTTTTAGAGACAGATAAACCACACGTTCGACCTGCATGCTGGGTACAGAAATGCTTCTCCGCAAGCTTGACTGAGCAACCAACCTCTGCACAAGTTTGAATTCGGAAGTCGCCAGTAAAGGTTACCTGATCACGTTCACCTCTCACAAGGCTCCCGCCAAGGACTTTGGTTGGCGCTAAGATATCAGGCATTTATTGGGTCCAGCACTCTTGACACGCATCTCCTGGGGCACCAATCACCTACCTTCTTCCCACGTTTGGTTCACGCCAGCGGAAGCGCCTATAGTGGGAACTTCCTAGTATCAGATAAGTGTTGTGTATTTATACCGAAGATGAGTTGTAAGGCTGTCCCCACGAGCGACCCTTGAGATGTCTCTGGCAGAAACCGCGGCCTCGGTGAGTGGTGCCTTCGATAGCATACCCATCATGTGCGTCGTTTCCTACGTTCTCCAGCACTACCTAAGCTCTCTTATCGGACAGCGATATAGGACATGTGTCGACACCCGAGGAACGCGCTGCGTTGGCCCTGCAAATTAGAGATGCCTGCATGAATGTTGGATTCTTTTACAGTGGGCACAGACCGTCCTGTCTTGACACCTACTTTCTAACGACCGATTCGCAGTTAGCAACCATGGTATACCCCAGGAGACCATTGGCAATGTCTTCTTGGCCAGTGAAAGCCTACTTTTCTCTGCCACTCGAGACAAAGATGAAGGTAAGCCTACCGTTCTTACGTCGTCTTATCTTTCTTTCATCCGGAGAAGCTCTATCACAAAGAGGTTGGAAATTTCAAAGGATACGAACCCCTGTTGGGCTCCAACGCCGACCCAGCCAACAGAGGCGACCTACACGAAGGCTTCGAAATGGGTTGGGAAGAATTGGTGCCCAAGGAAAACGACAAAAAGCGAGCGAATGATGGTGCTATGGCTGGTGCAAATGTATGGCCCTCGGAACCCGGCGGGTTCCGTGAAGCTTGCCTCAATTACTAGTACGCTCCATTCTGACGTATCGTTCGAGTGTACCTCATCCCGTCCCGTGATCAAGTCACGCAGCTGTAGGTGTCGGAAAGGTCCTGTTCCACCTGTTTGCCCTTGCATTGGATCTCCCTGAAACATACTTCGATGACAAGGTACGGTCGTTCCTATGTATCCAACTTTCCTTGCTGATGGTTTTCAGACCAGGAATTCTGCTGCAGCCATGCGCGTTCTCCATTATCCACCTCAAACTGGTCCTGAAGACGATGGTATCGTCGGAGTCGGTGCCCACTCAGAGTAAGCATCTCACCTATTCCCACCCTTGAATCTGCCATGACAAACCTCTTCGTAGTTTCGAGGTTGGGGGTTTTCATCAAAGCATATAGAATCTCGAATTGAAATGATATGCAGTGTTTCACCATCTTATGGCAAGAACCCGATATTCAGGCTCTTCAACTACTGAACTCCGAGAAGCAATGGGTAAAGGCACCGCCGATCCCCGGAACGCTTGTTATCAAGTGTGTGGAAGATTGAATGACATTTGAATGATCCGACTTATTGCAACTAGTATCGGTGACCAGCTTGCACGATGGACGAGTGAGTGTCAATCCGGGTATACATACTGATTCCTTTCTCACATGTTCCCCTGGGAGACGACGTATTTAGGTCGACCGTGCATAGAGCGATCAACAGGAGCGGCGTTCGCAGATATTCCATTCCTTTGTTCTTCGGCACGGATTACCACGTCCAGGTCGAGGTAAGGTTGACCTTGATTCTCCTTGCGGCACCTAGATCAATCACCTCGTCCAGCCCATGCCGAGTTGCGTATCCCCCGAGAGACCGCCCAAGTACGAACCCGTCGCTGCAGGGGACTACGTCCACCAGCGTCTGCAGGAGGTGTATTACCGAAACATCTCTACCTCCTAATGTGGCCAGGAACTTGTCATGGTCCATAAGTCGATTTATAATTGTATGTATGCTTTTCAATACACATGATCTTTATTAGATAGGTTTACAACCTTGTCTCACGCTTGTCGCATCCTGTCGGTGGTCGGGCTCGGCCCCAGGAGGGCGGGTAACCCGCTCGCTCTGACAGGTAAAGGTGATGCAGACGTTAAGGTGGCAGTGTGTAGCGCAGAACCTACGAAATATTTTTGAAGCAGTCTGGAAGTCCGCGTTCGACAATTGATTACCTGGACTGGTGTTGTTATTACAGTAAGTGTCTCCAGGTGTATGCCTGCAGATCCGAAATACTTAAAGCGTGTGTCGGCAATGGGGACTGAGCTTTATGATTTGCGCTTTCTTTCCGAACGCCGTCTAGTCTTGTCAAATTTGCGTGGTGCATGCATTGGTCCTGTTTTCAACCAGATAGACCCCTGTAAGCGTGGATAGGCACTGGATGGAGCTGGTCACTTGAGTATCGATATCTTCTCTGAGGTTCTGAACCGCTGCCAGCTCGCAATTTGTCTTAATCTAGTCCACTCCTTCCGCTCCTCAACATGAATAGTACACACCCCTACACTCATGTAACCGGCAGGACCAGCCTATCAAAACATTGGCGACGAACATCTTCATAGACCTGCGTCTAGGAAGCAGTGGTATTTCCAGTTATAAATACAACATTTTATCTTGCGGAGTAACAACGGAACGTCGAATGCCCCTAAGTGCCGCATCGGCAGTGATGTTGATGACAGCCACTTAGCGCATATCAAACTGCCTTGCTCCATCCATTGAACTCTCTACATCATCCGAACGCTTTGGAAAATTTGCAACGTGGACAGCCTTGGTATATCGATCTGGCTCGGTACCTGAAGGTGAACCCTGGCTTCGAAGGTGTTGCCGGGTATTCAGTGATGCTAGAAGCGAGTTGGCATATACTATTAAATAGTAAGCTGGGGTACTGTGTCCGCTGTATGCAAGGTACGAAAGACTGACACTTTCCAATGATGAAGTCCAATACTGTCGCCCATGTGTTTTGTTGATAAACACTCTGTAAAATTGTGTGAGCGGCACAGCCGTCTTGCAGTTGTAACAGGTAGCAAGTACCGCGGTAAGCTCCCCAATGGCGACCAGTCTACAAATTTCGATCAAGTCTCAGTTGCAACGAGAGGGGCATCAAACTTACAAAGTCAGCAAACATCGGTTGACAGCATAGATGATAAGCGTGTTCAGGAGTTGTTCCGTTCTAAACATGGTTCATTAAGCACGAACCAACAAGGCAGAGTGAAGTCACCTTGGGAACATGGAGCGACTGCTGCTGTCATACAAAAGTATGCAAAGTGACGCCGTAATCAGACCCTCTGGAACTATGGCAAGGGCCCCGAACGGTATCAGGACGGAAAACTATCAATAACGACTTGTGAGCCAGTGTGCCAATGTTTCTATTAACACAACTACCCTAATTTGCTCAGCGGCGCTGGCCTCGGTATTGACGAACCTATATGAAGAGATCAATATCTCAGTAGAGATGGTTGGACAGCTTGGAGTACATGAAAACAGCCATCCCTGCTTGTTGATTAGAATAAGGCTCAGAGTGGAGTTATATCACGCACCCATGCCAAACCCTATTAAAACATCATTAGAAATGCCTCATAACTTGCACAATAAACAAAACTCACCGAAATGAGCTAGTACCGAGATTAGCTATAACATAGAAGTCTGGATGATATATGTTTTCCATCACAAGCAGACATACTCACAATCGGGGCGGTCACCAACCACTTCACTTGAGGGCGACAAACTGAATACTGATCAACAAAGATACAAAGCATAGGTCGAATGCGACATACGGTGATATATTTTATGTGCAAAAAAGCTAATAGCATTCAGTATACGAGTATCAACCCATATTGGGTAGTTACTTACCATTGAACTACAAAAACCACAAGTACCTGCAATACAGGGAGACGTTATCATCAAAGCTTGGAAGGTGAAAGGAACGTACATCCACCAGAAGTGATGCCTAAACGACGGAAATATTGAATCAGTGCTTTGCAGAAATTGCAGTTTGCATACCGGTAATGACCTGCCACATGTCATATTTCATCAGTGAGATCTAGCAGCTTTCAAATGGAAAGGTATATGAACCAGACAAGATACTCCAAACTCGTTGGAATTCCATAATTGGTTACCTGCAGTGATTGAGCATAACAGCTACGAGGGCTAGATGGATCAGTTTTACCAGGTAGTAATACAACATATGGCACACTAGTCATCCATTAATGTCTAACCATGTATTCGCTTATATGCACCAAACACTCACTGAACGAGGCATGTAAGCTATCCAAAACCCTGACATCGTCTAAGCAGGTTTGACGAGCGTTCCAAAGTCGCCCAACTTACCATGTGACAGCAACAAGGAACTTCGTAGCTGAGGCATCCTCAGAGTAGTACATGTAATACACATAAGTCTTTATAACTAGTAAGCAGAGCACCAAGCTGAACAATTTCGTTAAAACGCCCCTGTAGAGTTGTTATGCCATATAACCTTGACATGGAATAAAGACATCAGAGGGGCAGACATAACAGCATCAAGCAAAGTTACACATACATCACGGAGACGAAACCCCCAATGAGGGCACAACCTATTGCGATCCAATTAATAGGAAAGACCACATTCGGGTAAGAAAGGTCCTCACTAAATCCGCCCAGGATGCTCATGACGTTCCAACAACTTGTAGGAGGCAGACTCGTTACAAATTTGCTACTAGGCGCGAACTCGAATGAGTGATCGAGTGTGGACGTATCAACCTGATAGTAAAGCAATCCTGCTGTTGCAAAAGGATGGTGTCCGCATTTAAGTACGACTTGGACAACTTGCATCGCCCAAGCAGTACCTCTTTTAGTAGGTAGACTAAATCATCAAAACCATTGATCCATCAGAGATGACGGAAACCTCAATGATGACGGCCAAGTCCAGTCGTAGTACACCTGTCTCTTTATATGCAGCGCTGCATTTCGCGGGGTCCTTGGCTTCCAGGTAGTCAGTAAAGGGGATACCTCATTGCTCTTGGAGAGTGCGCAACATAGATGGAAAAACATCGAATGTCAGCAGTTCATGCATAATAAGATCTCTCACGTACGAACTGCAAGCGTGAACCATCATAAAAGTCCTAAGGCTCTCCGACGTTCTGATGATGGCTCCACATCGATTTATAACCGCAGCCTGGTTGCACAATAAATCAGGTGTATTGGGCAAGATCTGAGATCCTGAAACATCGATCTGATCTGGCGTAGGGACAGGCATTGTTGATTGGCAGAACATGCTGCAACAACACTGATACACACCTCGTCAGCTGTGGACGAAACCAACGGGGGAAGAGAAGAAAGGAAGTACTGTGTACCTGTGACACGTACCGTACCACCAGCTCATACCGCGCACACAGTTCAGGCCAACTCCAACCCGGCCACCTGAGGAGCTGTTACAACACTCTATCGGGTTCGTAACGAATTTGCTTTTCGCATACGCGGCCCCGCTTGGGGTCAGGGCGGTGTCGCTGCAGGATAGCGAAAATTGCTATTGCTGCGATACCAGTTAGGTTCCTAGCGGCGTTGATTAATTTCGCCACGCAGCGACGTAAGGCACACGTAGGTAGAAAAAATACAAAGTACTTGGTTTGGCTGTGCACTTCACTTGTAGCTTGATCAGACACGGGTTTCGGTTTCAAATTCAAACATCTCGTGGCCATCAATCAGTGGCGCAATACTCACAGTTTTCCAGGACTAGTCCTGCTCTAGGATTACTACTCCGTCATTTCGTCGTCTTGTAAAGAGGCCGTTAATGCCGCTAGCCCGGGAGGCTCCACGTAATCGCAGTACTCACCTATTTCTTACCAGATCACTCGTAAGTCTTGAATGGCCGCGGGATCTCCCGAAGACCAAAACCGACAGTTGAGGGGGGTCAGCTAGTTTGCATGCGTATATAAGTGTGAAGCTGCCATGTGAGTGAGCGCTGAGCGCTGAACCTTGAGATGTCTCTGGCACAAACTGCACCTTCGGCAAGCGGTGCCTTCGATAGCATACCCATTATGTGCGTCGTTTCGTGCGTCCTCCGGTGCTACCTGAACTCACTTATCGGGCAGTGACATAGGACATGCGTCAACACTTGAAGAGCGGGCTGCGTTGGCTCGGCAGATAAGGGACGCGTGCACGAATGTCGGGTTCTTCTACAGTGGGAATAGACCCTCCTGATTTGACACGATCGTTTGCCAACGAGCTATTTGCAGTTAAAAATCATGGTGTACCTGAAGAGACAATCGACAAGGCGCTTTCGGCCATGAAAGCTTTCTTTTCTCTCTCAACTGAGGCGAAGATGAAGGTAGGTCCAACATCCTCACATCGCCTTGATCCTCGCCTCATCAGAGTAAGCTTCACCACCGACAAGGCGCGCATTACAGAGGATATGAGCCCCTTCTAGATTCCAACATCAACCCAACGAACAAAGGTGATCTGTACGAAAGCTTCATGATCGGTTGGGAAAAACTGGTACCAGAAGAAAATGTTGGCGATACTCCGGCAGTTGCGAACCGATGGCCCTCGGAACCCGCTGGGTTCCGTGAAGCCTTCCTCGATTACTAGTACGTTTCATAATGGTAAACCACTATTCGGACACGACTCATCCCATCGATTAAGCCATGCAACTTTGGGTGTCGCAAAGGTCTTGCACCGCCTCTTTGCCCTCGCTTTGGAATCTCCCTGAAACGTACTTTGATGACAAGGTACCACCGTTCCCACATGCACACTCATGATCTTCACCAGGGTTTTCAGCTCAGGCATAACCCAATGATGCGGGGTCTTCATTATCCCCCTCAAACAGGTCCCGAAGACGAGCGCATCATGGGAATCGGTGCCCACTCAGAGTGAGCGTCTTATATTGCACCCCCGAATATAGTCTGACAAACCTCCTAATTAGTTTCGAGGTGGGGGGTCTCACTACGGCGTCCAACTTTCTGATGATGGGACCGATACAATTTTCAGTGTTTCACTATCTTATGGCAAGAACCTGGTATCCAGGCCCTCCAGATCCTAAACTCGGAGAAGCAATGGATAAATGCCACCCCGGTTCCCGGTACTCTGGTCATCAAGTACGTGCCAGACCGAATCATGATGGGCTTTGCATAAATTAGCCAACTGATTACGCTTAGTATCGCCGACCTGCTTTCGCGATGGACGAGTGAGTGCCAATGGCAACATATCTACCGATTTTTTGTCTCACATGCTCCCCCGAAAGATGACGTATTTAGGTCGACCGTGCACAGAGCTATTAACAGGAGCGGTTTCAGCCGTTATTCTATCCCGATGTTCATCGGTGCAAATTCCGACGTCGTCGTCGAGGTATGTTGGCCTTTGATTCTTGCCACGAGACCCAGATCACGTAGTTCTTCCAGCCCATACCGAGCTTGTGTATCTCCTGAGAGACCGGCCAAGTACGAAACCATCAAGTCAGGAGATTACGTCCGGAAGCGCATTCAGGAAATGTACCAACAAAGCGTCACCACCTCCAATGGCGCGACTAGACAAAATGATAGACAATAACTCGTTTACATATGTACGCCTTTGAACACACGTCCTGGACTTTATCGTATATGTCGCTGGTTGCTGGTACTCGAATGCTTTATAGGACGAATTTGAATCTGCTACAGGAAGCTCCACAGCAGGCTGAGTAACGAACCTCCATTACCTGCACAAAATCACTTGTACGAACGTCTGCGACCTTTCTTGTGGCCGCGAATGCAACCGGGCTCCCCTGATTTGAGCCAATAGGAACTTTCGCGGTTGGATGAACCTACCGGTGGACTCCGACGCTGGCAGTGAGACGTAGATAGGCTGGAACCTCGTTTCCATTTCTGATAAGACATGTCCCGCACCGAAGGCATGATCTGTTCGAGCCGCACACTCAACGTTCAACGTTCAACTGCCAGGTCTATGCAGCTTAAGCATTCCATGCAGGTTTGTAGAATAAGACAAAACACGTCTGGTTTATCTCACATTATGTACCTCTATCCCGAGGGTGTGCTGATAACTCTTCGGGAAGTGTTTCACCATCTTATGGCAAAAACCCGATATTCAAGGTCTTCAGGTGCCAGACTCAGAGAAGCAATGGATAAAAGCCCAGTGCTCAACAGTAGACTTTGAGCATTGAGTGGAATCCATGAAGCACCTCCACGTCAACCATTATCAATTGTTGGACCCAAATTTAATCACGGATGAGTCACAGATGTTGGCATGACTGCCGTTGGTCTGATGCAGAGGGACGTTACTCTGCACCAGGCCGGGGGTCCGGTATCACGGGCTTTTGTGTACAACCTGCGCAACTTCGCGCGCAGAATGTGTCTGGACCGTTCATGTTGGGAGGGACCATGCCCAAAGGCCGGAAGTGTTTGGGCGCTCGTAAATGTTTATGAAATGACGTGGGATTAGGATGGTGAAAGAAGAGGCGGGGGACCACAATGATTGCAACTTCGATATGGATACGAACAACGAGCAGTATGGAATGGGAAAGTATTGTCACGGTGAATGTCATCGTTGAAAGGGCGATACACATGAAACCGAGCAGGGGAGGCGTCAACGGCACAGGAGGTACACCACACACGTAGCAGAAAGGGACCTAGCCTTGTTTGATCCAGCAGACGGAGCAACAAACATGCAAAACACTGACAGAGAACAACTATAGAATAAAAAGTGTGGCTGAGTCGTGCGCCCGTGACACAAAGCATGACAGCAGAGGGAAGTAGGCGCACCACGCAAGGACAGTAGTCTGGATACCAGACAAGGAAGGGAAACCCAAAAGGGGATGAAAGCAAACAACGTCAAATGTGATCAGTGGATACGGATATATTGGCACTGACTCATCACCACTTCCCCCGACTCCAAGTCACCAAGACTCTTATGTTCTCTAAGTGGTTCATATGGTCCGGACTTTGAGGTTTGTATTTGCATGTTTGCGCCAGTTGTTTCTTATCAGCTAGGCGCTCAGGTTGTATATTTATGCAGAGAATGAGTGATTAAGCCACCCCCCTCAAGATGTCCGTGGCGATATCTGCGACTTCGGTGAGCAGTGCTTTCGATTCCATTCCTATTATGTGCGTCGCCTTTCGATTCCTAGTACTACTCGGATTCACTTTTCGGACAGAGATATAGGACATGCGTCGACACCTAAGGAGCGGGCTGCATTGGCTCGGCAGATCAGAGATGCGTGCATGAGTGTTGGGTTCTTTTACGGTGGGGGAAGACCCTTTTGACTTGACATTAAACATTTTCCAACGAGCCATTTGCAGTTAAAAATCACGGTATCCCTGAAGAGACAATCGATGAAGCCCTCTCGGCGATGAAAGCTTACTTTTCTCTCCCGACTGAGACGAAGATGAAGGTAGGCCCATTGTTCTCGCATCACCTTGATCTTCGCCTCATCCGGAGTAAGCTTTTCCACAAACAGGGCACACATTTCAGAGGATATGAGCCCCTTTTAGATTCCAACATCGATCTAGCCAACAGAGGTGATCTGTACGAAGGTTTCGTAATCAGTCGGGAAGAACTGGTACCAAAGGAAGGCGATGACAAGAAACCAGATGGCGATACTGCGTTTTCTGGAAACCTATGGCCCTCGGAACCCGCTGGGTTCCGTGAAGCCTTCGTCAATTACTAGTACGTTTCACAGCGATATGCTGTTTGAGTGTATTCATCCAGCTCCGTCATCAAGCCACGCAGCTTTTGGTGTTGGAAAGGTTCTGCACCGCCTCTTTGCCCTCGCACTGGATCTCCCTGAAACGTACTTCGATGGCAAGGTACCGTCGTTCCTACTTATAAACTCATCGTCTTCACCCCGGTTTTTTCAGCTCAAGCGTGACCCAATCATGCGGGGACTCCATTATCCCCCTCAAACAGGTTCCGAAGACGACCGTATCGTTGGAATCGGTGCTCACTCCGAGTGAGCATCCCACTTGTATTTTTAAACATGCACTGACAATATTCCTTGCAGTTTTGAGGTAGGGAGTCTCACCAAGGTGTTCAACTTTGCGAATACAGCACTGAAATAACATGCAGTGCTTCACCATCTTATGGCAGGAACCTGGTGTTCAGGCTCTGCAGATCCTAAACTCGGAGAAGCAATGGATAAATGCTACGCCAATTCCCGGCACGCTGGTCATCAAGTACGTCCCAGACCGAAAGCGCTTTTCATAAATTACCTGGCTGATTACACTTAGTATTGGCGACTTGCTTTCGCGATGGACGAGTGAGCTGCCATTCCGAACACCCTGTCCTAATTCGAGTCTTACATGCTTCTCCTTAAAGATGACATATTTAGGTCGACCGTGCATAGAGTGATCAACAGGAGCGGCGTCTGTCGTTATTCTATTGCACAGTTCATGGGTGCAGATCCCCACGTCGAGGTCGAGGTATGTTGGTCTTTGATTCTTGTCCACGAGAGTCAAGTCACTCACCTCCTCCAGCCCATACCGAGTTGTGTATCCGCTGAGAGACAAGCCAAGTACGAGACCATCAATGCAGGGGAACACGTCCGGAAGCGTCTGCGGGAAATGTACCAACACAGTATCACACAATGAGTCGTTTTTGGACTTGAATGTACGCTTTTGAATACACAAGCCTTAGTTTTTGCAGATATATATCTCTGGATGCTGCGTGTTGGAAGCAATCAAAGCCAGCTCGTCTTTGGGAAGTGGAAGCAGCCAAAATTACCGTACGATCGCCCTGCAGGAACCACAAGGACTCTCGAAATGGCCCCCCCTCACTGGGGTGATGTATACGCAACCGAGGCGGATTCCGTGAAAGAGGCCCGTAAACAAGTTGAGGTTCTCAAGTGTGATTCCGAATGTGGGAGACTCGAGAGAAACATTGAATCGACCACAGAATCAACCAATGTCAGGAGTGTCAAACAGAGGCAACGTTAGTTAGATAGTAAATGTGTTGTGTGTCACATCAAGATTCTGCGGGGGGTCCGTCCTTTCGTAGTTGACAATCGTCGCGTGAGAACTGTCGAAGAAGCTTGACTTATCAGCGAGTTTGAGGCCGTTCCTCCCGAAGGTTGCAGTTGCTCACCGCTATCATCATGCACCCATGCCTTTCCGTGGATGAGATTCTACGACTCATATTTCGATGCGTCGAAGTTCGCCCGACATTGTGTGCGTTGGCCAGGACTTGCCGCACGTTCAACGAACCAGCTACGGATCTGATCTGGGAGACTCTGACCGCCGTGGAACCTATCCTGCAGCATCTCCCTTCTGCAAGGTTTGTGGCGAAGGAGGGCAGCGTGGTAAGGGATTGCTACTATGTCGTTTCTGAGAATGCAGAGAAACACCACCAACAGACCGACTCAGTCCAGTACCTGGTGTTATCAGATCTGCTCAGTGAAAATGACTGGAACACCATCCGGCGACTCTCAAGTCGTGTCCGCAGGTTTTATACATCCTTCGTAGATGTAGGACCCGACTATGTGCATAACGACGTTCCCCTGTGGTTTGGCTCTCTTGCCTCCCCACCGGGCCCAGGCTTTCTTTTTCCAAACCTTCGCGATTTATCATTCCAGGTGTCCGGTTATCTTGAGTTAAGTAGTGTTTGGAATCACCACACGGAAACCTTCCAGGCCGTCATTCGTTTCTTCCATCTTCTTCTGGGACCACACTTGTCTTCCCTTCGATTTGACATACCTGCGGCATTCTACGCCTATCTCGACATCCCTTCCATACCAGCACTTTGCCCAAACATCCGCATGTTGAGCATAGGAGGGCCAACATTCAACCATCATGGGTGCTCAATTCCCGACCAAACTGTGTCTGCATTTTCCAAGGTAGTCTCCGAGCTTTGCCATCTGGACCTCGTTAGGTCTTATATGACCTCCTGGGAATTGCTCACCAGTCTGGCCCAGGCGAAGGCATTGCGGTGGCTGTGGATGTTTCTTCCTCGTGGGATCGGCCGTGGGCCTGAGCATCCCAGCGGCAACATTTTCCCCCAACTTCGTGCTCTTGATGTCGTGGCCGAATCCCTGGTATCATGCGTAGACCTGTTTCGCTGGACCTCCCCCAATAAAGTCACTGAGATATGTATTTGCTGTCAGACATGTGAAGATGACGGCGATCCTTCGCAAACACTGGTTTCCATGTCGTCTCTGATTTCATCACGATGCAAGCATCTAGAATTCCTCTGGATTCTTTCCATCTCTGGCGCTGTCCGTGAACCTCTCTCCGCTTGGCCGCGGCCTATGCTGGAACCCTACCAAGCTTGCCATCACCTCAGGGTCATTGCATTGCGCACGCATTGTAGCCTGGCACTAGCAGACACTGACTTGGAGGATATGGTCAAGGCTTGGCCGCACTTGGAGGTGTTCCACCTATCTCACAATGTCATAATGGGCCCTTCACGACGTCCAGTTCATCTCTCGTTACGAGGAGTTACTGCCCTTCTACATCGCTGTCCAAAACTCAAATGCTTTACCCTGGAGTTTGACGCAACCCGTGTTCCGGAACGTGCTACTCGACTTAGCTACGGGACCCCTGTGCGAAACACCGCGGTGAGGCGAATGGGAGTTTTCGCGTCCCCTGTTTCAGCAAGTAGCAATGTTACTGCATATCTCTCCACCATTATGCCATCCTTGGCACTCATCATTGTCGAAATAGGGGCTGGTTATGCGCCTGAATGGGTTCAGATATGTACCCACCATCCACGGAAGCCTTCAATATGTGCATCCATACCGGTGATAGAACTCAACTCTCTACGAGCCGCTGGTACTGAAGGTAGAGGCAGGATGTATGGTGAGGAATGGCTTGGGGGATGGTGATGCAAGGTACTGTAGGATAACCTGCGGATAGAATTCCCTATATACGACAATCGTACGGTCTTCCGGAAAAAGTAGTTGCGACCCAAACCAAGCAGCGCGTCACCGGACCATTCGAGGTCACGAACCAATGATATACCGTACCACACAAATGATGGAATACCAGTGCTTAGTATTGACGCCATCGGCGGACAGAAGGCAGTACGCATTAAATCCTGCCTCATCGATAACGATGTCCCTGCTGGCCTGGAGTTCCTGGGGAAGCGTCGCCACGTCTGGGTTGGCGAAGCCGAACGTATACTTCTGAGGGTGGCAGGTAAGTTTAATTCTGCGCTCATGGGGGTGACAGTATGTGAGCGCTATTCTGGCGTCTTGGACGTGCAGTTTCGGGTTTACATAAAATGCGATGAAAATATTATGATGATGAAAGGATCAGTGGACCTACTCGAGTAGGCCAACCACTTTAGCCCCGGTACAAGTCTCCGATCCCAGGAAAGAAGATTAACCGACTAAATACGAAAGTTGTAACGGAAGATATCACAGACACAGCATTCCGCGAAGTCCGTCTGGAGGGGACGAAATCCTACGAGCATCAGGAAGCGAAAAAATGGTTTAAACCTGTTTAAACCCGTCACTGACTGGTCGTGACCGCGATTCCATCATTTCCTGTCCCTCTGATGAGTTGCGATGCCTAGCCAATGAGATAAAAACGGATTACTTACCATGACCGCTGCAAGTATCACCAACTTGGTTGTCTGCAGACCCCTAACGAAGCTGGCAAGATGCAGACGGAGACGATAATTACTATCGTCTTGGTCCTAAGTGAGCGGTTTGGCAAGCGTGCTTCGCTATCGTCCTCCTTTCGTATTGGCTTCGGAGCCACACCAGTCCGCCCAGTCGCGTTCGAAAGCCATCGGTGCGTCGCACGTATCTCCTGCTGGGTCCTACTTAACCAGGATTCACGTCGTGGCTCTGCCTCGTCTTTTCAAGGGTGTCGCATTGGGAGACTGCCTCCTTGGTGCGTATTCGAGAGGAACAGCGCAGTGATGGGTTTATGTAGGTCGACACGCACGTCGGAAGTCGGAGGATGTTCTTGTACCAGCGGGCACCTTTGGCGAACGGAAAAGTCGTCGGAGGCCTTGAAGTTGGCGTCACGATAACGATTCAACACGAGCGCCTTGAAACACTCGATAGGACTGGTCTCATCGTCGAACTCTTTTTCCTCCATCATCCTTCCGTAGATTGTGGAAAACTCATCTATGTGGCGCCTGTAAATCGTTATTCGCCAGCTTTCTCGTTGACACGCCACGAACACTTAGGCTGTAGTTGGCAATAGCTGTATTGAACATCTCGATAAAGCCTCCCTATGGTATACGTTATTTAGTCACGGTACGAAAAGGTTCCGGAGTCTGGCCTACCAATCGATGATCAAAATTCTTGGCTACTGCCTCTCCCTCGATCTGCACGTTCGTGAATCTCATGCGTCCGGCTTCCCTTTGCTAAGCAACAACTTCTTGTACTGGTCGCGAGTGACATTTTCCCCATTGACGGCGATGTCAAGGTTCTAGGCGAAAGTAGCCTCAAAAATCCTGTCGAACCTGGGACTGTCCTGAGACCCGGCAATAAGTAGCGCGTAGCGTCGAATGACTAATGCTTACCGACTGAGTGAACTACTAGGACTGCTGGAGGTACCACAGCACCGTCCATGTTTTCAGGTCATTAGACCCTCATTCATGCAAACGGCGTCGAAAGCACCAGCTGGGCGCGAATTTTTTTCTATAACACGGTTAGTGTAACAGTCCAGACGCTATGGGTTACCCTGAACTCACCTCTCCCATCCACACAATTATATCTCGACATTCCAAACTCGTGGTTCCGGGCTGGCTCAATCCTGGATGTGCCGGGATTCTTATGGAAGAATCGTACAGAATAGCGTTGATACACGTCATGATGGACACTGGATGATAAGGAGGAGCTCGTCGTTCGTGCGCGCTGCAGAAATTAGTCTCGCGGTCTGCATGTGGTTGTCATCTACGCTACGTCGCTAATCACACAACCAGACAGGCCTGCATGTATCGCAGATCTAACTGTGCAATTTCGCACACGCTTCCTTCTACCCTCAACGCGGTCGTTAGCGCGTATCTCGCCAGTGTCAATGTCTATCTGACCTAAATGAATGCATGCAGACCGGCACAACTATTTCTGCATCATTACACCTTATGACGCTCGCTGGATGGCGAGTGAGAAGGAGCAAAAGACTGCTAATTTACTCTGAGAGGGTAAGGTCTTCATTTCAAGGTTCCTCGTTTCCTTCTGATGGAAATTGTAGGTAACGAAGACGACCACATTGTCGTGTCGGTAGTTCGTTCTGCAAATATCGGCTTCCTCTTCCTTCCACAAACATGATGCTTACCGTTTCAGACAAGGGTATGATCATCTGCGTTATCCAATTTTGACCCAGTCACTGGTGTCAGACACAGTCGTCCGTCGGCTTCCAGCTTTCCATGGATAGTGGGAGATACGACACACCCGACTGTTGGTTCACCTTGCAATCGACTTTAGCCATTGCACAGACAATACTAGCAACAAGAAAGCGTTAATAAGTCAGAGCAGTAATCGTGATCTGGGAACTGGCATTCTAATTTCCAAGATAGTCGGAGTGTCCCGTGGTTGCCTCGTTGTGTGGGCCATGGCTGCATTGGTGCTCTACCTTAGCCACTCGCCTTTGAGTTATCGCCTCATCGTTTCTACCGGCTCATCCACTATGAGATCCTCCAGCACTCGTATTATCCACCAAAATCTGGTCACTTAGATATGGACGGCCTGGATGTCAAGTTAATCAGCTTATCTGATGTCAAAAAGGACCCCTCCGACCTGGGCATCATCGTTGGTCGCAACGAATACTGTAGTCAGTTTATTCCGGAAAAATTTGGAGGTGGCTGTGCTCACAGCCACTGCAAATGCACGGGCAGCCTGCTGACTAAGCGGAGGGCATGCATGCGAGAAAGTGAGGGTCGGGCAACTTGCGGGCTGCATGCAACCCTTGCCCGTTCATCGGTACTCAATTCAATGCTACTGAAAGCCACAGTATGCAGGCCATGTAATTATTCACGAAATAAATGGGTATTCTGCGAAGAGACCCGCCCAAATTTGCTAGATGAGTGGTGTTCGGGTGCGGGAAGCGGTCACGTGATCGCGACCTTCGCGTGGCACTTGTGCTTGGGGCTCGGCTGCGCGCGTGCGAACGCGCGCTTGCAAAAAAAATTGGCACGGGCCGCCCTCCCACCTGGGAAAATTTGCTTATCTGGCTGCAAATTTCCCACTTTTCGTTGGTTAAGAGCATAGATAAACATGTGTAGGACGTGAACAGAGTTCCTCGGCACCCTCCCGAGCCATCCCGCCCGAGCCCTGACGGTGCGATGCCCCGCAGGGCCCACTCGAATGCCCGAACCCCCTCCCCGCCCACCCGCCTGAGGGCGGCCTTTCCTTTTAAGGAAGTTCCCACGGCATCGCCACCTGCAAATTTTTCGAACTAAGTATGTATCCCGACAATGATCATGCATCCATGCCTCCACGTGGATGAGATTCTGCGACTCGTGTTTGAATATATCGAAGATAGTTCGACGCTGTGTGCATTGGCAAGGACTTGCTGCACCTTCAACCAGCCAGCTACAGTCCGGAAGCTGGAGATCTTCTAGTATCTTGCAGACATCCACCTTGTAAAGGTTTGTGACCCGGGAGAATGGGGCATTTCTAACATCGGTAAATTCAGCCAAATTACAGCATGCACATTAGACAGTTTTTGAATGCTCGGCAAACACTGGCGAACATTAAGCGCTTGAAAACCCAGGTTTTTGAACGCTTAGCTTTACTGATGAAGGACCTACTGTTCTCTTGTTGTATGGACAGCTAGAGTGACACCACCAACAGCATCCGGCATTATCACATCCACTTACTGACGATGACTGGAACATCATTCGGCGACTCTCACGCCGTGTTCGCAGACTTGATATGTATGTCCTTTCACCTGTGTCTTTCCATGACTATGATAATGTTCCTCCATGCTCGACATCTCTTCCATACTGGCACCTTGCCCAAACATCCGTATGTTGAGCATAGAAAGGCCTTTCAACTGGCGTAGACTCCGGGTTCCTGACAAAACTGTTGAGAAGTCTTGCTCAGGCGAAGGCATTGCAACGGCTGTGGGTGTTTCTTCCTGATACTTGAAGCTTGGTCCTGAGCCTGGGTAACAATTTCCAGCAACTTCGTACGCTGAATGTCTGGACCCACTCCCTTGCATCGTGCACAGACCTGTTCCGCTGGACTTCCCTCAATCAAGTCACAAAATATATATCCAGTGTTCGGCATCCGAAGATGACGGCGGTCCCTTGCAAGCACCAGTTAACATGTCGTCTCTGATCCCATCGTAACACAAACATCTGGAATCCCTCTGCCAGGATTTCGTCCTACTTTTGTGTCTTCCACAAAATTCCCTCCGCCTGGCCATGACCTAATGTTGGAACCCTACCAGGCTTACCATCGGCTTAGGGTCATCGCATCAATGACTTCGAGGATATAGTTCAGGCTTGGTCACGCTTGGAAGTATTCCACCTATTTCATGGTAGTACAGGCTGCCCTCCATTTCACCTCACGTTACGAGGCGTTACCTCCCTTCTACATCATTGCCCAAAACTCAAGCACTTTACGTTGATGTTTGATCTAATCTGTGTTCCTGAACACGTCGCTCGCCATAACCACGGTAGCGGTAGTGAGGTATATGAGAGTCTACACGTCCCTTTGTTCGAAGAGTGATGATGTTGCTGCATATCTTTCCATCGTTATGCCACACTTGGAGATCGTCTGCGTCGAGGAACAGGGTGGTTATCGGCCTGAATGGCTTTGGGTATGTACCCGTCGTATGAGTGGACGTGTGGCCGAAGAAACTACGCCGCCTACTAGCTAGGTACTTAAGAGACGCCTGATGGAGAGTTTATCCGCCAGCGCGAGCTTTCGCTCTAGGAACTAGAAATGTCAGTGCAGTATGTAGTCTTGAACCAACCGACGACCATATCGTTAGATATCGTATACAATAGTTATCATGGCGCATGCGCGCAGACACTAAGTTCGACATACAACTGCGCGAACACGTCCTCCCCCGGGAAACTGACTGAGTCCCCACGTCGCTATCGGACAGTATAAATTTGCACGACAGTCTCGCCAGGCGACGACGCCCCAAAATGCCTGACCGAATAATGAATCTCCACATCGAGCTCCCTGGAGTTCCCCTCGTTCTTCTTACACGAGAAAGTCCCCGACACGACCGTGCCTGCGCGATCGCAGATCATCAACCACCATTAACAGTCCACTCTTGTCACCCCCAACAAGCAAAAAAAAGAAAGATCACACACCTTCCTCTGCAGCGATAGGCTCGCGCAACAAGAACACTGTCTGCTTCCAATGCGTAGGATGACTCAGCGGGCCCGTACTAAAACTCGTGAGCTTCCCCTTCTTCTTATTCTCCTTAGCCTTCCACGCCGACGAACCCATACTCGCGCGTCGTTTAGGGAGCGATTTACCCCCGACAGGCCATATCTCCGCCAACAATGGGTCCCCTTCTTTTACGATCGTCACAGGAACAGAGGGATCCAGCGGTTGTTGTTCGCCAACACCGTCATCGTCGTCACGGTGCCCGGCGACGAAGAAGGTATCGAAGTAAAGAACGAAAGCGTGGATTTTGGTCCGTTTTGGGGAGGTGCAAGTGAGTGAGAAGGGGGATTTGAAGTCGAGCTGGCGGGGTGCGATCGTACGGAGGTGGAGGTCCTGCGAGAATTCATTAAACATGTATGTTGAAGAGAGGGAGGAGGGAAACGGGCTGGTTACTTACCTTGATAATACATGGAGAGCTAACAACGGATTCTGGGGATACGATATCGACGATGGCATTGTCGTACACCTCTTTCGCCATTTCCGAGAGGTCGAATCCTGAACCAATTAAAAGGTCAGCTTCGACCTACCTACGTCGCCAAAGACTGCACCATAGACATCGTTCCAGGATCCAACGCGGTCCTTGTACGTTTCGTTCCCCTCACAAAGGACAAGCATCATTCTGCATTGACTGGGTGCCAAAATTCCACCGTTGGGAGACAAGAACCTATCGCGTGCGCGTAAGACGGAGTCGAGCATGGACTCGTATAGAAGCGCGTATCCCATCCATTCGGAGATGATGATGTCGACGTGGGTGTTGCCATCTGGTAAACTGATCTCTTCGACTTTTCCTCGTATGACGCTGAGTGCAAAAAATGAGCCTCCAGCAATAGAATCCACTGGAAACGTACGTGATAACATCTGAGAGTTCATTTGCCTGAACGATCTTCTCCGCCTTCTCGGCGATATCGCTAGCGTCGACGGCATAGACGTGTTTCGCGCCGGATTTGGCGGCAAATAAGGAAAGGATACCAGTTCCGCACCCGACGTCGAGGACGATCGCGTTTTCGAACAGATGTGGATTCCTAAGGATGAAGGATGCGTACGAGGAGGTTCTAACTTTGTCGTTGATCATCACAGCGTGAATGTCTATTCGCAAACGTTGAGTGGCGTATTCCGTTATGGGAGGAATAGATGCAACCGTACCGATTTCGCCATAACTTTGGAAGTAATGCGAGTCGTCATCGCGAACGTCGTCGACTCCATCCTTGGTCAACGATGACGATGGTCCAGGTTCGCTGACGATCTCAGCAAACCTCGCCACATCAACTTTCTGGGAAACGATATTTCGATAATCTGCGAGATCTTTTTGTGCTTGGGAAAGTTTCTCCTCGAGGTGTCTGATGCGACGGACAGCGGTGGCGAGATCGGTTGGTTCGTTGGGTTGTTGCGGGTTCGCAGTGGGTGGGCTTTCGTCGTCAGACCAGTCGTCGTCCAAGTCCAGTTCTATGTATACGAGGGATGTTGGATACACAAAGAGGCATGGGTTGAACGGACTCACGTAGTAAAGGGTCATCTTCGATGACGGGTAGGAGGTACTCGTCGGAGGTAAAAAACGGTTCTTTGCCTGTCAGACTGGACAGTTGGGAGGGGGTCGGTTTCTGCCAAGGACGTGAACGTCAGTTCATCTCCAGTATCCAAACGCACGTCTTTTCGAATGTAGTTGATCAATCTTATTCGTTGATGCAAGTCCAAGTCTGAGTAATGATCAAGCACATAAGACATCCACCGTCACTATCATAAGATCGAGAGACACGACCCACTCAATCGCGTGCATGTTTCTGCCAGGCTGAATCCATGGGTGGATTGATCGTATCGCAGAGCCTCGTCGATAGATGGAAAGTCTTTTTCTTCGTCGAACAGAGATCGACAAGGACGGTTGAGTGCCTGGTCTGACACCCAATCGTCGAAATTGTTGTCTTCCTCAGGGTAATCGTTATCCTCTGAATCGCCAGATGACGACGACAATTGCAGGCTGGCGTTGTCGCTGTCGCCTTGAGTGTCCAGAGGAGTGGCGAATCGGATGCTCATGAGGGACGCAGGTGGTGTGAAGGGTGGCAAGTCGATTCACTACGGACGACAACTACAGAATACAGCTACATGAACTCTTCTTCGATGGCTTTACCAGTCAACTTGGGCGCATCCGGATCCTCCTCGACGTTGAACAAAGAATCATACGATCTAGCCGATTTTTCTTCAGCTCGCTGTCTCGCCAGCTCCGCCTCTTCTTTTTTCTGAGGGAGAGTAGTGAGTATTAGGACGAATGGTTCGGATGTTAGTCACCCTCTGCGCAGCCTGTGCACGTTTCTCCGCGTTCTCCTTTTTGACACGGTCGATGCGCTCTTGTTCGTGGTCGACCTGTTTCTCGACCTTGGTCTTGTTCAGACGGTTCACGATGGGGTTCTCTCGCTTCGCAATATGTACTGGGAGCAGTAATTCAGTTTGATTGACGCAGGCATGGCAAACAAGCGCACTTCTCTTGACCTGAGACACGTATGCATATGGTAGATGACAAGCGAGGAAGGACAGGAAAACGTACCCGTTTATCGTTGTGGAAAGCCACCTGTCCGACTGCCATGTCGCCTTGTTTCTTGGGACAAGGATTGAACCCGGCCGTTCCGTGCCAAATCCATCATATGGACCGTACCTTCAGGTTGTCAGCAGGGGTATATATGACTGTGATATTGTCCTTCTTGTTCCCTGTATTACGAAGTTGGAGCAGGACGTGGTTGACAATCGCAACACACCCCACCTTCGATAGAATTGGCTTTGACCAGCTGAGCACAGTCGATGAGGACTGCCTGCGGGATGTCCTCCCAGGTCATTCCGTCTTGCATGCGGAGGTATACGTGTGCAGAGGAGAGCTTGTCGACGTGGAACCAGACGTCCTGTGGCCAGGCATATTTGATGAGGTCCTCGTCTGGTTGTGATCAGCGGGGGTCGCTGTGAGTGCAACGAGTGATACTTTCTACTTTGTCCCTGCCCATGTAAATCGTTACTGGCGGGTTCGCCGCTGTGAACTGTCTGTTAGACGTGCGCGCCGTACGCATTTTATGGGCTAACCTGTCGAGGAGAAGAACAGGACCATTGTTATCAAAGGGTGAGTGGAGTCGAGTGTCAAAGATGTACAGCAGCACAACACCACAATGAATTTACATGTACAACATGGTCTATGGAATGACAGCTGGCGGATATGATCGAAACACTGGAAGACAGTGGGGAACACAAGTTTTTGTAACAACGGAGTTCATCCCAGCGGCATGGGTTCTAAAACGACTGATGCCTCCAAGTGGGCAACTACTACGGTTTTGTGGCCCTCTTAGGTAGTGCCAGCCGTGGGAACCTTCTCTTGGACGACGACAACGACGACGACGAGGATGCAGCCAGCACCCAACAGCAGACTCGGACTGGGCATGCGACCACCGCTGCCAGTCCTACGGGCAGGGGCCGTCCATCTCAGCACTGGCTCAGCAGCAACAGCAGCAACAAATGCTACACCAGCCATTCCACATCATGGCGCCACCAACTCAGAAACAGACAACCTTGTTCGTAGGGTCGATATCAGGCGGTATATCAGACGACGTTCTCAACAGACTACTCGGGGTGCGTGGATTAACGACGACGATGACGACGCCCGCTTACCTGCGTTGTGTGTGACCAGGCTTGTGGTCCAATGAAGGCGTTCAAACGTCTCATCACTCCAGCCAACAAACCACAGGGCTTCGGATTCGTCGAATACGAAGACCCGGACTCGGCAATAAGGTGCATCAATCTGCTCAATGGCGTCGAACTGCCAGCGCTCGAAGACGGTTGCGCAAGCAAAAAACTGCTGGTGCGTCCTCGTCAATCCCTCTCTTAGCCCATTTCAAGCCTACGCCTCCCATGACGATTCACAGATCAAAGCCGACGAAAAGACTAAACTTTTCATGGACGCTTATTCTGCACAGAAAATGAAAACAGATGTATGTCGTATCTCGTTCGCGCCCCTGTACCGACGCTAAATGGTTTCAGGCTGACGAGGCAAAAGTGCAAGAGGCCCTCCAAAAAATCACCTCCCTTGTCGAAGATATCAACCGCAGCTCACAAGACGCCGCAAATCGTGGTCTGATCGACAAAGAGCGCTACGTCATCCCGCCCCACCTCCATGACCTCCAGGAGGCAGACCTACCAGAGGGTCAACGCGGCCTCGTCATCTCCGAGATTGCCCAATTCAGAGAACGTGCCGCAAAGAGGGAACGCGAGAAAGTCAGGGAAGTCAGAGAGAGCATACCGCATATACTCTCTTCGACAGCTACGACACCGAGCGGACCCAAGATGAGGGAATGGGGCAAGCCACAGCAACAACAGGCATCCACATCCCCCGGCGGAAAGAGTCAGCAGCCACAAGGAAAGGGTTCTCAGGTTTATAGTAAACCGGTCGGCTTCGTAAAGGCTGAAGATGCAGGGGCCGCCTACTGGCTCGTTGAGCACTGGGCTTAGGACGGATGAGGAACTCGAAAAGGAGCGGAGGGAAGCCAGGAGACGAGATGAAGAACTCTCCTTTAAAGACGTGAGTCCTCAAATAGACTCGTCGTGCTTTGACGGACAGTAAATTTTCTTCAGCGAGAGCGTCGATACGAACCTCGAGAACGAGCTCGTATTGCAGCCCTCGAACGGACAATTGCACGACAGAACGCCATCAAGGAAGCTGAAGAACGTGATCGGGTAGAAATGCAAGCACGACTAGACGTCTGGGACGACGACGAGAGTGACGAAGCTGTACTACGTAGACAGGTGCGCCATTCGTTTGCACTATCACATATCGTTTATTTATATACATGATGTGCACCTTCAGAGCCCGCTGGCGACAAACCCGGTCACGTCGTCTAGTCGCAGAGGAAGCTGCAGACGGCGAGTCCCGTGCGTACGAAGAACGCGAAGCAGAGAACCTCCGTATCGAATCCGAGAAGTTCCTCGCCCGCCAAATGGAGGATATGCAAGCGCTGGCAGAGGAACAGCGCAAAGCGGGGATGTTGCTTGACGACGGTGCGCCCGTCAAACTCAACGTCTCATTGCTTGGTCCTGCACCTGTCAACAAACTGGAGCCGCACGCTCAAAAGGAAGTCGTCAAGGGGGCGGCGGCCGTGTTTGGGCAGGAAGAGGAGGAGGAGGAAGGGGGGATTAAGAAGCGGAAGGTGCCGTTGGTCAAGCTCGACTTCAGTGCTGCGGAAGGCGAGAAGGCCAAGGAGCGCTTGGAGACGATCAAGCAGTCCGTTCCGCACGATAAGGAGACGCTATTCAAGGCCAAAGTCAGATGGGACGGTCTTACCGACGTACGTGTTTCGTGTCATATCACTTTTTTTTATAATGCTTATATTGGTTTTGTTCAGATGATGATCGACAGGAAGTTTGAACCAATCATCAAGCACCGGATGGTTAAGTATCTGGGTGAACTCGAAGATGATGACCTAATCATGTTTGTGGTCGAACATCTCAAGGATCACAAGGGTCCTCAGAAGCTCGTCGAGGGTCTCGAACCTGTACGCATGTATTCACGCCTCAACCTTTGCTTCATCTTATAGTTTCATCGCAGGTCTTGGAAGAAGAAGCACAGGAATTCGCGATCAATATCTGGAGGCAAGTCATCTTTGAGAGCATGGCTTATGGAGAAGGTCTTCAAACCGAGCGCATGACGGTCGATTAAGCGGATGAGGATGGGAGGACGAAGTTGGTTCTTTACGCCGACGGTACCTGCAGGGCCAGGTGCGTTGTAGCATTGGCATGATGTCTGCTAAAAGGTTGCGCGTGATCTCGAAGACTTGTGGTCCGAATGCATGCTGTAGGAATGGAGAGTGGGTGGTGGAACGAGGGATGTGACGGTTGATATGATGATGGCAGCGATAATGAATCCATGCGAATTCAGATTCAGGTATTCGTAAGTACGCCCTTGACTAATTTTATCTCGAATGATATACTTCTCTCTTCTTTCCCTCCATGCAAAACGCGAAAAAAAAAATCCGTTATGTTGAATGAGGAGAAAATGAATTGTTTGAGCTGCGGTCAACCATGTGATAAGTGTTCATCGCTTTTTTTCCCCCTTCCCCCCTGTAACTGCTTGAATATATTGACCGTAGCACCTTGACCTGAGACCAATTCGGCCGTATCTACCACCCAAAAGGCGCAAGTACATAATTGACAAGGATTGTATGGCAGCGCTTCAAAATATTTGGCCAGTGATATGGATCTGGAGTGTGCCGCCATGTTGAGTTCCACCGTCATTGTCGTTGCAAGTTGTGCCTATTAGAACTCTTTGATCATCTACATAGCGCTATAGCTATTCTCGTCCTCTTCATCCAGTGCGTTGTGCTTTGAAAGGATCGCCGAGCGTTGCAGCCTCGTGGTCGTATTGGTAAAAAGGTAAGTTCCGCTCACTAATCATCGTAGTCATGCATCATGGGCGGACATGCTCGATCTAGGCTTCGCGATAATGTGAACAATATGGGAGATAACTCTGGAGCTATTCTTGTCATGTAATGCAGGCTTTTTTCGAAGGATCCCTCGAGTGCTTATGAGGCAGCCTTGTTCTCATATTGGTGAGAGGTGAGTCCCCGTCCGTGTTAATTGTTGTCGAGCGTAAATGGAGTTTCTCCGGTAAGAATGATCTCATCAGTTCACCTCGTGGTCATACATATGTCCATGTGACCTTTGAAAACTGAACAAAGCTGATGCTGAGAAAGTCCCAAATGTTTCCTCTCATGGGTGCTCAGCTATTTTATGGTTGCCAGTAGTATTGGGTAGGTGCTTCTCATCTCCAGTGATCATGGGTATCTGTGTGTGAAACATTCCTGTTGAAAGTTGGACAATTGCTGTGCATGTTGGTGTGATAATTTTGGTAGACAAAACAGGATCCAATATCATGTAGTGTTGTCACATTTGGTCATAACATATGGGTAGCCTGCATGCCAAAACACCATTACTCATGTAGAGCCCAGGGGGTGCCTGTCAAAATAGTTTAGCCATAACACATGAATGGGCCTGTGGGCCCAGAGTGACAGCAGCATATAGTAGGCCCATGAGTGGGTGATTGCAACATATGGGTGGGCCTGTGTGGGGTACAGTAGAAGAAAGCTGGTGAGGATGTCCTAGTTTGAGGTTTTCTTTATCTAGCTGGAACTTTTTGATGACCCTGGCCATGATAGAGTTCCCCAGACCAGTTTTAGAGGAGTTCTTTTTTTACATGTCTGAATTAAAGTGCATGAGGGTGGGTCTACCCTATGTTGCACTATTCTAGCATATTAGTATTCTATGTAAGCAGAGGCACAAAGCATCACATAGAATTTAGTCCATGTCTGAGTAAGCAAAGTGTGACATGTCTCTTGTTTCTGCACACTCTCTCAGTGAATTAAATAAAAACTTCATAAATGAGGCTCTGTTGGAACAGAGGATGAAGGGGGAGCATCTTCTGCTGTATCTTGCAATAAGGAGGCAAGATGGGCATCATACTTGTCATGGATGTGATCAGGGAGAGTGGAGAACAGTAGAGTATACTGTAGCTGTTGCAATTTTGGAAGAATGATGGATGAGACTGGTATGAAGACATTTCAGGGAGCAGGGAGGAAGGATCCATATGCTTCTTGGACTGGAGAGACTGAAACAACCACACAAGACCTTTCTAAGCAAGTGACTGACCTGAGGTGACCAAAGAATGTCCTCCTAGAGGTCATACTGACAAAAAGAACATGCTGTCCAAGCTGGATGGGCTGAGAGGGGGTGGACAAGGATGGGATGTACCAGGATGCTTCAGGGACAGAAGCTGATAGGAACTCCTGGTAGATATATGTAGCCATGGTCCCTAGCAAAGGGGACAAGTGAAATGATCCAGGTGCTGGACCATGCAGTGTGCATGCTGCAGAGTACCTTGCTGTGCACTGTCAAGGAGAAGTCCAAATGGAGGTCACATGACCCCTCAGAGAACAGTCTGCATGGTCTGATGGCAGACCAGCACAAGTCTGACAGCAGTCAGAGCAGAGAAGGTTTGTAACTGACAGAGGGCAGGCAGAGTTGGTGTAGAGTGAGTGAATGACTTGGCAGAGAAGGGTGCAGAGTGAGTGGGGACTTAGGACAAATGCATGGTCATGACAGCCTCAGCCAACACAGGCACATCTGTGGCATCAACACATATGGTGATGCCAAGCTGCTTGCCTCACTCAGCCAGTGGCATCAGGACCACCTACCCTCATGCAATCAGTTCTGCACTAATGCATTGCAATGTTCAAGTCCACTCACCATCTTTTCCTCCCAGTGCTGCAGCCATGTCATCTTCTCCTCCAAGAGCTCCTCCCAGTTGTCAGGCATACACTGTGCCTCTGAAATAAACCCCACCAACACAGCCATGAGCTGTTCCTTCAATGTGGTTTTCTCCACTTCTGCTGGGTCCAGGGTCAGTGCATGAACCACATAGTGTAGTCACATTTAGTCACAACACATGGGCAGCCTGTGTGCCAAAACACCAACACTCATATAGACCCCAAGATGGGCCTGCCCAAATAGATTAGCCAGTACACATGGACAGGCCCAAGGGACTAAAGTGAGAGCAACATATGTATGGGCCTGTAAGTGCATTACCACAACATATGGGAGGGCCCATGGTGGGTAAGGATATTGAAACATTCAGATGGGTCCATGACCAATTAAGTATACTGAGTTGCTGTAAGATATGGACAGGCCCATCCTGGTAGCTTACCCCCCTGTTGCAACATCAAGGCAGGCCCACCTATCATAACATGGAGAGGGTCACAACATAAGGATGGGCCCATCTATGATTAGAATACAAAGTTGGCAACATATGGATGGGCCTGGGAGTAATATCATTTATGGTGTTGCAACATCTAGACAGGCCTGTTCATAATAAGCTGTACCCCTGTCACAACATAAAGATGGGCCTGTCAGTAATGTCATTTCATAATGTCACAACATATAGACAGGCCTGTTGACAGTAAGATGTACTGCTGTTGAAACATAAAGACAGGCCCATCACTAGTATCATTTAATAGAGTTGCAACATAAGGTCAGGCCCATCAGCAGTATTATGCAACATATGGATGGGTGTGTCCACAGTAAGATGTACCTCTGACAAGACATAAAGACAGGCCCATCAGTAATCTCATGTATAGCATCACAACATATGGGTGGACCCTTCAGTAGTATTATTTATATCATTGCAACATATGGGTGGGCCCAGCCCCAGTAAGATGTACCCTGTTGAAACATAAAGACAGGCCCATCACTAATATCATTTAATAGAGTCACAACATATAGATGGGCCCTTCAGTAGTATTATTTATATCATCACAACATATGGGCAGGCCTGGCCCCAGTAAGATGTACCCTGTTGAAACATAAAGACAGGCCCATCACTAATATCATTTAATAGAGTTGCAACATATGGACAGGCCCTTCAGTAGTATTATTTATATCATCACAACATATGGGTGGGCCTGGCCCCAGTAAGATGTACCCTGTCAAGACATAAAGATGGGCCTGTCACTAATATCATTTAATAGAGTCACAACATATGGACAGGCCCTTCAGTAAGATTATTTAGATTGTCACAACATAAAGACAGGCCTGTCAGTAATCTCATGTATAGCATCACAACATATGGGCAGGCCTGGCCCCAGTAAGATGTACTCTGTTGAAACATAAAGACAGGGCCCATCACTAATATCATTTAATAGAGTCACAACATATGGATGGGCCCTTCAGTATATTATTTATATTGTCACAGCATATGGACAGGCCTGTCCACAGTGAGATGTGCCTCTGACAAAACATAAAGACAGGCCCATCAGTAATCTCATGTATAGCATCACAACATATGGATGGGCCCATCAGTAATATCATCTAATAGTGTCACAACATAAGGACAGGTCCTTCAGTAGTATCATGTATATCATCACAACAAATGGACAGGCCAATCTAGCAAGATGCACCCCTGCTTGCAACATAAGGACAAGTTTGTGTATGGTATTCTTAGGCAGCAGAAAGGGAGATCCAAGCTATCTACATAAGGACGGTCCATGTAAGGCATTCTCAGGCAGCAGAAAGGGAGATCAAAGGGATCTACATAAGGACAGGCCCATCCATGGTATTCTCAGGCAGCAGATAAGGGAAAACAAAAACCAGTGTTACAACATAAGGTGGGCCAGTCTGTCCATTGCAGGATTACAAACCCTTGGCACTGCATAAGATGGGCCAATCTGTCATATCATAGATAGCTCACCACAAATGGACAGGCCTATCCATAATTGGGTTGTCCCCCTGTCACAATATAAGACAGGCCCAGGAAGACAAGAAATGAAGAGAGTGGAACCTCTCACACTATAGAGTATCTGAATTTCCCACTATAAATTGTGTTTCATGTTGGATGATTTGCCTATTTAGTTGGAATCTCAGGCACTGGTCTATGTAGCTGTGAGCCAGGCTCTGCCATTGGAGCAGATGGGAAACACACAAAACAAACAGCAATGCTATTCCAGAACAATGCATCATATTTTTATCTGAGCTTCTGCTTCATATATGCATTCAGGATTATTGACTTGTACTGGTATTGCCATCATGCCATGGGAATCATTCATAGGAGGGATAAAAAATGTGACATCTGCATATCTCATCATCCATCTTTAACCTCTGGCTCTTCCACTCTCCAATCACCATCACCACTCTCACCATCAAACTACTCCATTGTCTCATCATCAGAAACATGTCATTGTTGTTGTCTTGCAAGCTCTTCAAGAAATTGCCTGAGCTTGATGCTGTGGCCAACTGCATCCTTCAAATTTACTTCAAGGATATTGCAGAAAGCAGCAAGATGGGAAAGGTGGACAAGATTGCGAAGTGGAGAGGTGCCATCAAGGTGATAAATGATGAACTAGTGCATCATAGCATCATCACATTTTTTTCACTAACTGATGCATTCAGGATGCTGTACATGACCTCATTGCTAGGATGGATGAGATTCCAATGACCCTCATTGGCATCAGCATGTTCTTAAAGTGGCATGAAGACCTCAGCTTGATTGAGCACCCATGGCCTGAGTGGAAGACTGCCCTATCCCCTTCCAAAACTGTCATTGCCAACCACAAGTGGCTCAACATTGTCAAGCATCAATATGACTACCACTGGTTGGGCCTCCCTATGCCCCACATTGTGTCAACACCAACACCACCCACTCAAGAGACTGAAATGCCTATGAGTGACAAAGGAAAATGGAAAGTGACCAAGGCAGAGGTGGAGCAAATGATAGCAGATAGCTCACACAGGATGGAGGTGGAAAATGAGGGTGAAGATGAGGTGCCAGAGAAGGAGGATGACAAGGAAGAACCAGCATGAGGCAGGCAGAAGCACAAAGCTGCTGCAAAAACAATGTCCCATCAATCCAGACATTGATCCAGCTCTAGGAAGGCAACAGCAGAAACTGATGATGAAGAAGATGTTCCCACTCAAGGCCAATCAAAATGCAAGCCTTGTCCACTGTTGGATGGACTATATGGTCACGCTGCTGTAGCTGCCAGAAGGATGCCTTCCCCTGACCCCCATTCCTGCAACTTGTGCTGCAGATGCAAGGTCTGATGCTACAAGAACCCTGGGAAGTCCTGCTTCCCATGTGATGGTCGCAAAATTCAATGTAGCCATGCCAAAGGTGGGATTGCTGCTCCAACTTGAGAGAATCCATCACAAGCCAGGGGAAAAAAGCAAGCTCAAAGTCTGTCCCTGACAATGAAGGCCCAAGAATCCCAAAGTCCAAAGGAATGTCCCCCAAAGTGACACATTTCGATGGCTTCCAAAGCCATCTACACCAGGGTTGGGCCCTCCAACCAGGGAGAGATGATCCCCAAGGGATCTTCACTCAGTATGTTCACAATTTCATGTATTTACACTGACTCAAATTTTATTTAGAGATTCATATTCCTGCATTCAAATGCAGGGATTCCTGCCCAATTCCAGCCACTGTACAAGGAGATTCAATCGTTGAGGCTGGCCCATCCATTGTGCAGGAGGTAGAGGGATCTATGGCAGCAGGCATGTTTAATCAATCTACATTTATGCTAATTATCATGGTTAACCCTTGTATTCAAAGCAGACACCCACCCATTGACAACAGCAGCACCCATCCAACCCACAACCACTGCAACTCCCAGTGCACCATCACCTGTCTGTGCCCCAATCACTGAGGTGTTGCAAATGTCCAACACAATTGAAGAGCAAATCAAAGATTTGGAACATCAACTCTGCAATGCTGAGGCCCACTGCCAATACTATGAGGATTGAATGTATGATTTCCAAATACAACAGGATGAAACCATGCAGATGCTGGACAGGATGGCTTGTGAGCTAGAGGCTCTGCATATTCAGGTATATGGACAAGCATTGGGTGATGATCTCATTGATCTCTTAGGGCCTCTGGCAGATGAGACAAGGGTGGATAGGACAGCAGGGTGGACAAGGCCATCTATCATTTTACTCCTCCATGGTACATATGATGTCATTTTGTATTTCTATTTTAATTGACACTCA
>NW_026260899.1:0-69271 GCF_024613125.1 Pisolithus orientalis | reverse complement strand
AAAAAGGTGTGCTATGTGTGATATTCATGTGCAACAGATCAGCACTAACATGATTCTGGTCTTCAGGTATCTGGTGGGAGGCAAAACCATGCCAAGACACCATTCCCTTGTTTTTCCTGCTCAAATCTCCCACCAGCTGATGGTTCCCATAGTAAGTAGCCCTCTGCACATCTGGCCCATGCAAAGACCCCAGTGCAGCTTCCACAAAATAAATTGCTAACTGATGATAATGGGAGGGAAATCAATGGCCATGATTCCAATGATGAAGCTGATGAAGACACTTATTTGCCCACCCTATCCAATCCAAAGAAATCAGCAACATCTCTGAATAGTGAGCTTCCCACTGTAACTTGCATTTGCAGCAAACCCTGATCTGCACTCAGGAGCAAGTACACAAATGAACTATGGGACTACTCAGGATATGCAGATGAAGATGGGTTGGAGAGCATTCCTTTCACTGACCACCCACTGAAGAGGGGTCAACAAGTGGAAAAAAAAGGTGGAAAGCTGAAATCCACCCTGAAGCACATGCACAAGGCAAGTTTGGTCTTGTTGAATCAGCTGTTATGGCTAACAAGTTTGTGCTGTGTGTTAAGCAGGCCCTGTTGGAATCAAGTGAGCCAGACATGAATTGACATCGACCTGGGGCCAAATACTCATCCAAGTCCAACAATAATGGATCCATGACCACCAATGCAGCATCTGCAAATGTGACACAGGGTGTCCCTGGGAGCACCTGGAAGTCACCTCATGTCAGAAAGGCCCCTGCAAGGCCAGATGCAGATGTGCCATCTCCTGATGCAAAGAGACTGTGGAAGCAAACAGGCAGCAATTGGAAGTGGAAGTAGTTGTCAAATCCCTCAAACAGTCAGAGTGGGAAATTTTTTTTTGGAACTTGTGTCTGGTCTATAGAGGGATTGGCCTAGTTTTACACCTTAGAATACAAGTTTATGGCATGTATGGTAGCTCATGACACCATGGTGGTTGTGAGAGGATTCTTTGATATCAGGGAGAGGGATAGTTAAGTGGGAAGGTTGAGTGGGACAGGTCTATGTATTGGCCATGTGGATATGACTGGTAGCTATCTATGTAGGGGGCTATTGCTGCTCATCTCCCACATATTGCTGCTCTCCAAAATTTGGCTACATCCACCATTGTCCAACCTTGCTTCCCATGGTGTGAATGATATTCTTGCCATTGTTCCTACAAGTTTAAATCTTGATTGATCATCAAGCTATCAGTGAACCCATCATTGTCAAATATGTCTACTGAACAGTCCTACCAAGTTCATTTCCATTGTTGAGGTGAGGTTGTCTTCATTGTTGGATCCAGTGACCTAAGCCATCCACAGCTAATGTAAGATCAATTGAGACAAGGCAATCTAGCTCATGCATGAAACAATCCAAAAGTCTGGAGCAGAGGCTAGTACAACTGCATGGGATGCATGAGCCAACCCCTCTGCCAATTGTCTCAAGTGGAAGGGTGGATATGGCTGGTTGAACATGGATATTGTGGCTGGTGAGTGGGTATGATTTCTCTCCAAGCTCAACAACAAATGTCTTTTGGCTATAGATTCATGTGAAAACTTGCTGGATTGGTTCCTGCAGGAAAGGGAGCCAACCCCTCCAGTGGATGGGAATCATGGGCAGGTCTTCAACACCTGCAGAAGATGTTACTATGCAGGTCAATTGTCTGGCAGACTTGCAGAATGTGCAGGAACCATCACCTCCACCCATCATCCACAAATTGTCAAATCTGAGGGACAGGTTTCCTTGACCCATTTCTGCACCTAACCTGCTTGTTCAATTGCAGGATATAGGGGAACCATTGCCTCCCCCACTCATTCCAAATGTACCCATCCAATCTTTTGACTTGGCAGTGGATGAGGACAATGGTGGCCAAATGATCAGAGATGAGGGATCTGTTCAAAGAAATATGCAACAGTGAGTAGTTATTTTGTGCATTCCATTAATGGGATCAGTGATATCCATCAATTATGTAGGTGAACTTCCATCCAAACAGCAATCTCTTGAAATGAAACAATGGGGATTGGCACCTGTTCCACATCACTTCAGTCAACCCCCTTTGGAGACCAATTAGGTCTACATATTTCAACAGATGTATATACCTATGCAGTCTTAACAGGTCAGGTATCTCCAGCCACTGGCAGGGAAAATCTTCTCTCCAGCACCATGCTTGGGGATTCTCCACACCTGCCATTTGATAGAGGTGGGAGAAAAGGATTTTTCCATAATTAATATACATTATCCTGAATATGTCAGGGTGACTGGGGTCCAGATGGGCCTTTCTCCAGCTGAAGACATTCTCCATGCTAAAAAGGACCCAAATGAAGCTTTCCCCAGCCAAAATAGGGCCTCAGTAAGGGATTCTCCATGCCAAAAAGTACCCAAATGAAGCTTTCTCCAGATGAAATTGGACCTCAACAGGACATTCTCCATGCTAAAAAGGACCCAAATGACACTTTCCCCAGGTGAAATTGGACCTCAATGAGACATTCTCCATGCTAAAAAAGACCCAAATGTGATTTTCTCCAGGTGAAATTAGACCTCAATGGGACATGCTCCATGCTAAAAAGGACCCAAATGCAATTTTCTCCAGGTGAAATTGGACCTCAATGGGACATTCTCCATGCTAAAAAGGACCCAAATGTGATTTTCTCCAGGCAAATTGGACCTCAATGGGACATTCTCCATGCTAAGAAAGACCCAAATGCAATTTTTCTCCAGGTAAAATTGGACCTCAATGAGACATTCTCCATGCTAAAAAAGACCCAAATCAAAATTTCTCCAGGTGAAATTGGACCTCTATGGGACATTCTCCATGCTAAAAATGACCCAAATGAAACATTCTCCAGTTGAAATAGGACCTCAATGGGACACTCCATGCCAAGGGCCACACATTGTTTTGGTTGGGGTACATGGTGCATTCAGTAGGTGAATCTGGCATGAAACCAAGTCATGAATGCTGCCATGAAGGATCTCAGAACTCCCAAGGTGGAAAGTGTTAAGTCCATGTCAATGATGTGTCACAGCACCCCAGTTGTTGTTGAGTGAGTGCAGCTTACTCAGTATCAATTTCTTCCCCAGTTTGTTTGGAGCATTGGTTCTGACACAATGTACTCATGTTCACAACTGCACTGCTTTCAAGATGCTGGTGAGATGACACAACTGAATCTTTCCCCTGAATTGGTTGTGATTGTGCCAACTTCCTCCAAGTGGGTGTTCCAACCATGGTGTGGAGATTTACCAAGTAACCACCTAGATGCATAATTCCAACCACTTTACTAGGGGATCCTTCATGCCTATTTTTGGTATTTCCTGCCAATTCTTCAGGGATGTGCTTGTAATTTTTGCACTTTTCAGTAGTTCCATTAATATATTTACATTCCTGATGTGAATGTGATCACATATTACAGACATTCAATGTACATCTCCAAACTCTAGTATCTACATCTTTTTGATGGTAATTGAATTGATGAGGATGGCAAGTAGCCATTTTCAAGACCCTCCAACCATCCTTCATCTTCTGTGAATTCCTCTTCATCTGTTTGTCCAATATCATACTCTTCTGAAAGTGCCATCTCTCCAATGGCCTCCAATAGTTCATCACCTTCTGATATCAAATCCTCCCACTCACAGTCATAGTCTTCTGGTTGTTGCTCAGCTGCATGGTGCATGGCAGGCACTCCACATGGCTTGTAAGGGGCTGAATGAAATGCTGCTATGTCCTCTGCTGTGGGTCCCCATGGCCTTGATGGAGGCCAAGCATGTGGTATATGTCAAACCTTGGCTTCCCATTTTGTATATGTTTCCACCAGGCTATCCTTTTGTGCTTGCACATGATACTTGTAACATTCATCTACAAAGTGACAAACTCAGAAACCATGTGATATCAATAATAACTCTACTCACCAGCATTGTTCTGAGCAGCCTCTACACTTTGCCACTCCACAGAAAACCACTCCTGTAAAATGGTCTGCTCTCTTAACAACCTTCTTTCTTCTTCATTGCAACAATCAACCTCCAACAAAAGTCTTATTCCCTTGCACACACCCTCATCAGCAAGCCAACCAGGGGGATCAGGGTAACCCTCCTCAATTCTAACATCCTGCCAAATATCACTATCAACATCCAGTTGAAAAATACCCTTAGATGGTATGGGAGGAGGAGCAATTGCACCAGGAGGTGCTTTCTGCAGCTGAATCATACCCTGCAATTCACCCCAGAGATTATTATATGCTGTGACTAGCTTCAGTACAGTGGGTTCTCATTGTTGGCATGCAGTGCACACTGAAGGACATGCTGTGCACTGGTACCTTGGGGAAAATGTGTGACACATTTGCACACATCAAGCAAGGTTGCAAAAAGTAAAGCAAGGCTGCAGGGAAGAAGGCACAGGCTGGTGCATCAGTTGGTAAGTGGCAGGCTTGTCCTAACAGGTCCAAAACTAACATGCAACAGTGCAATCCATGAAGGCCCTGAAGGCTGGTCTGTCAAAGTAGACCAACAATGACAATGTCATGGAGGTGGTCAAAACCTGTTGGCATGGCAAGGGAAAGGCACCCATGTGTGGCAGGGTAGACAAGAGGACTGCCACAGGTCTGTCTCAGACACTTGTGCTGGTACAGGCTGAGGCCATTGCTGCACATGTAGCAAACCTTTGTCTGCAAGTTCACATTGAGCAACTGTCAGAGGCCCTGGCAAAGTTGGGAGTAGAGTAGCCATTTGTACTGCATGTAGACCTGAGTCTGTTTCACACCCTGTATCTCCTGTGCCCTGTGCCTTAAGCATGGGAAGATATCAAGCCTTCTCCCATCCTGCATGGTTGTGACATAAGGCACTGAGAAGGACTTGTCTTCTTTGTGCAACTTTCAACCTCTCTCAGTGGTGAGTCCTTGTAGTATGGTGTTAACAGTGAGATGTGATGGTTTCTTGAAGAAAGAATGAAGGGATTGTGTATTGGGTAACTGGGACAGTCTTTGGGTATCAATTGCAAGGAGGCAGAAGAACTGAAGGGAAAATGGATCAAGGGGCACATGCTGACTGCATGTTCAAAGAGAAAATGTGTGGGGTAGGTGTGAGCATCTGCAGTATACAGTGGCCAAGGATGGGATCAGTGAGACTAGTAAGAGAGTAGGATGGATGTTGTTTTAGCTATATACTCATTTTTGTTATTTTTCTGGACAGTGTTTGACTTTCTGTTAGAGGTTTTTATGTTTTTTGAGTGAGGACGAGGACTAGCTATCAGTAGGATCACTGGACAAAACCTGATGTGGAACAGAGGTCTCTGGACAAAACCCAGGGCAAAACAGATAAGGAGAAATGAGCTATGTTTGGTATCAAGTGGTATGTCAGTCACCCCTGCAGGGGACTTTGAATGCTGACTGTCCCTAGTTAGTGCAGGAGAAGGAATGAGGATAGCAGAAGAAGCCATGGGGACATGGATGGAGCTGTGGAAGGAGGCAGGGGTATCATGAGGGGAGAGGGGACAAAGGGAGGGCAGGATGGACAGACTGTGGGTACTGGAAAAGGTGGATAGTCAGCTGTCTGAGGCAAAAGCCTTGACATCATCATCAGTGGGGTCATCCTCAGCCTCATCAAGAAGGCGGTCTAGTTCTTCATCATCTAATCCAGTAATGCAAGTCACAGTTGCACAGGTTCAAGACCACAGGTGGTAGGGAAGTAGGCAGAATGCAGCATAGCAGAGTCTGGAGATGGAGCCATCCAACTCAGCCAGCAGGTATGAGCCCCCAGTGGTCTGACAAAGGATGACCATGGGACCTGTGTACCACAGCTTTGTTTTCCAGTTCAGTTCTTTCTCTACATGGGAGTTGCAAATGAGCACAAGGGTGCTGGGAGCAAAGTTATGGTCTTTAATGTGATGCTGAAAGGTGGCTTTGAACTGCTGGATAGACTGGAAGCATGTGCAGAGGACATTATCATGGACCTGGTCTAGATCATCCTGGTGCTTCTGTAACTGGCACATGCACCAAGCAATCAGTTCTATGGTAGTCAGTGGTGTCATATCACCATGGGATAGGGGCAAAAGGAAAGTAGCCTCAGCAAGGTTGAATGGGAACAGCAGTTCAACACTATGTACCATGAAATAGGGGGATAGACCCATGGACTTCAAGATGGTGACTTGCTCAGCCCAGAACACAGAGTGTGCAACAGTGTGCCAGTGGCAGTCATCGTTCTTGCAGCTCTTCATGATAGCCTCATGCACATCATAGTGGCAACACTCTACAATGCCATTAGCCTGAGAGTTGTAAGGAGAGATACAGATGTGATGGATATGATATTGTGTGGCTAGGGCATCCAAGGCTTGAATGAATGCTGGGCCATTGTCAGCGACAATTTCAGCAAGTGGACCCCAGCAGCACAGAATGTCCTTGAAGATGAAGGATGCAAGTGCAGTACTATTTTCCACATGAAGCATGTGCCATTCAGCATGAAGCATGTGCCATTCAGGATATGAGGTGAGCATGCACTGAGCCTGTACTATGTAGTAGTAGCCACCAGCTTTGGGCATTAGCATTGTGTCAATGTGAGCTTTATGGAACAGGCCTCCAATCATGGGCACAGTGGGAGGGATATGAAGCTTCTGTGTCTGGTGGATCTGACATTCATGACAAGTGCAAACATACCACTTCACATCCTTGACAAGAAGAGGCCACCAAAAGTGGAGAAGAAGGTGGGTGCAGATGGTGAGGACACCTTTGTGTCCAAGGTTGTCATGCACTTCTTTGATGAGGCAATACTGCCATAAGTTGCCATCTAGGAGGAAGAAGTGGCTGGCCAAATTAAAGAAGGATGAGTACTGCACATCAGTAAGGTCAGGAGGCTGTGAGGAATGTGCAGATCATTTCTATCTTTGCCTTGTGTGCTTGAGCTTTCACAGACCATGGAATGGCAGGGTCATCAGGGGTATTGGAAGGGTTATCAGCATGGGCAGTTGCAGAGAATGCAAGATAAAAGGATGCAGGTAGCAGTAAGGAATGATGATCTTGATTGGAAAGGGACATAGGAGGTGGGCAGTCATTGACAGCCTCTGTAGAGAAGGAGTAAAAATGGTCTAGCCAATCCTTGTGGTCATCATCCTCAGGCAGGTTGAGTTCCAACTATGGATGGTGGGACAAGCTGTCAGGGCCAGCATGCCTGTCTGCAGGAACATGCACACATTTGAATGAAAAGAGGAGGACACCAGTGATCCAGTGATTGATTGTCACATTAGGCTGCAGATCTGGGTTATTTATCATGCCCTTGATATACTTCACATCTACCTCCACAGTGAAGTTAGTGAGGCCAAAGATGTATATGTGTACTGTATGCAATGTGGGGAAGAGGCCATACAACTCAAGCTTGGCCTGGGAGTAGCAGCTTTCCACTTCATTGTGGGTAATGGATCTGAAGTGACTAGGGTATCATTTGCCATCTTTGCCAAGCTGATAAAGGATGTAGCCAACTGCAATGACCAAAGTGTTGACAGCTAAAATTACTTCATGACTGCACTCATAGTCAATCCTTTGGAGTGTGGGGGACTTTATGATTTCATCCTTGAGCCATTGCATGGCAGCACATTGCAGCTCATCCCATGTGAATGATATGTCTTTCTGTATGAGTGTGACTAGCAGCTGTGTGATCTTGGTGAAGTCTTTGATGAAGATGTGGAGGACACCACAGACACAAAGGAAACTGTGAACCTGTGTCAGGTTGTGGCACTCAGGCCAGTTGCAGATCTTCTGCACTTTGCTTTCTTCAGGAACACAACCTTCAAAAGTGCACTTGTGGCCAATGGTCACAGTGGACAGAGCAGCTAGCATGAACTTGTTTGCCAAGATGGTGGCTCCAATGTTCTGCAAATGCTGAAGGATGCAGTTAACAACTATACAGTGATTCCAGATGAACTTCCAGATCCCAGGGTTCTCTGGGATAGTCTCATAGGAACCATCTGTGCACTGATAGTGGGTGGTCTCAGATTTTATGGGGATGTCATCCATGAAAGGCAAGTATCCTCTTGAACCTTTTTACTCAGTCCCTTGCCACACTCAGTACTCCCATCCCACTAGTACCTGCCACCACACTTCCTACACCCCCACCCCCACCTCTGAACATGATGGCTGGTTCATCATTGAAAGCAATGGTCAGCACTATCACCACCAAAGCCACTGAATTGAAGATTGGTGCCCTGTCTGATTTTGATGGTGACCAAAAGAATGCTATGAGTTGGCTGTACTCTGTACAGACATACCTCTTAGTAAACAAAGAAATTTACAACAGCAACACCAAAAAGGTTGTCTATACCCTGTCATATATGAAGAAAGGTGTTGCTCATTCCTGGGCAGCAACCTTCCAGAAAACATCTCTGGAAAAGAACCCCCCAAGTTTCAGCTCCTTTGCTGATTTTATGAATGATTTCAAGACCTCTTTCACATCCTCTGACACTGCCAGTACTGCAATTGCCAAATTGCATACCATGAAACAGAAAGATTCAGTGGAACAGTACATCACTGACTTTCAAACTGCTGCCACCGACTCTACCATCACAGAAGATGTCACCTTGATCAAGTTCTTTTCACAAGGACTCAAACCCTTCATCACAGACCACATCCATATGATGGAAACCACTCCCACAAAGATCACAGTGTGGTATACACAAGCACAAAAGTTCAACACAAAGTGGAGGAAGGTAAACAAGTTCTCTGGAAAGAAGGAAAGGAGAACATTCTATCCCAAGAACAATCTCACTGAAGAAAAAGATCCAAACACCATGGATGTGGATGGAGTGAGACTCTCCAGAGAAGAAAGAGACCATCACATCAAGGAAGGAAGATGTTTTGGTTGTGGAAACAAAGGACACCTCTCTTGAGAATGTCCAGAAAAAGGAAAGACTCCCCAGAAGAAGATAAAGAAAATCCACAAAATTGTGGAGGTTGAAGGAAGCAATGATGAAGAAAAAGTCACTGGCCCCTCTGTCACCTTGGTAAACATCACTAGGGCACTTGGAAAGGATTTTTAGAAGGGAACTCTGTGTTGATGCCAGATGTTCCCCACACTAAGGACAGTTCCATTTCTGTTGTGCCTGTACTAGTATCTTCCACCCCAGATCATACTATGCAAATTCCCATTACACTCTACACATCAGAAGGAACTAAAAAAGCCATCAACACCACTGCACTGGTTGACTCCAGTGCTGAAATATCTTGTATTGATTGGGGATTCATGCAAAAGCATCAAATTCCTACTCAACAACTCACAGAACCCATCCTTGCCAAAAATGCAGATGGAACCCACAATTCCAAGGGAAAAATCTTGTTCTCTGCCATCCTCTACTTCAGGTTTGAAGGACTTGTCCATCAGTCTTTCTTCCACATTATTTACTGTGGAACAGAAAACATTATCCTAGGCCTCCCTTGGCTTCAAGAAAATAATCCTGTTGTTGATTGGAGAATGGGCACCCTCTCCATTGACAAGAAGACCAACAGGTCTAAAGAATTGAAGCGCAACATCTCTTCTGTTGCAGTTGAAGAAACCACCATAAACCTTGTGTCCCCCATTGAAAAGAAAGGGATAAACAAGTTTATGGATTATGAAGAACCAGAAGATGAAACCATCCAAGCACACTTCATGATGGCAGTTGGAAAACTGGTAGAAGAAGCAAAGAAGATTAATCCAAACAATAGTCTTCTTCAGAAAATCACTACAGCCACTGAATTGGCCCAACTGAAGGCAGTCCTCCCTGAAGAATACAAAACTATCTCTCCCTCTCAAGTTGGAAAAGTGCCACTTTGATCTGACTGAGGTTGAATACCTTGGACTGATCATCAAGGACAACACCATCGCCATGGACCCTGTAAAAGTCCAAGGCATCACCAAATGGCCTGTTCCAAAAAAGGTCAAAGATGTGTGATCCTTTTTAGGATTTGCAAACTTTTATAGAAGATTCATCCCCTACTATTCAGACATCACCCAACCTCTGATCAATCTTACCAAGAAAACAACTGCTTGGGAATGGTCAAGAAAGTGCCAAATTGCCTTTGATCTCCTGAAAAGGATCTTCATGGCACAACTGACCCTTTGAATGCCCAATACTTCTCAGCCATTCACAATAACAACTGATGTGTCAAAATATGCAACTGGAGGCATACTCCTTCAAGAAGACTCAAATGGCAATGGCAACCCTGTGCCTTCATCTTCCAGTTGTTTAACCCAGCAGAAAGAAACTATGACATCTATGATAGAGAGTTACTGGGAGTTATTTGCAGATTAAAGTCTTGGAGACATTATCTCCATGGATCCCCCTTCCTGGTCAAAGTGTTCACTGACCACAAGAATCTCACCTACTTCAAGGCACCCCAGAATCTGAACTGCCACCAGGCATGCTGGCTATTAGACCTTGCAGACTTTGATCTGCAACTTGAACATGTCCCAGGAAAAGACCTGGCCACTCCCAATGCACTCTCCCAATGACCTGACCACATTCCTGATGATGATGAAGATAACAAAGGAGTTACTCTTCTCTGACAGACATTGTTTGTTAATCTCATCGATGCAAATCTCACCCAAAAGGTCACATCCTCCTCTATGAAAGACCCTGTGGTCCAGACAGCACTTCATGCCATAGAAAATGATGATATGCCACTTCTGTTCAAGTCCCATCTTTCTGATTGGAGGTTTGACAATGGAGTTTTACTTTACAAGGACCAGGTTTACATCCCAGATGACTCTGCCCTCTGCTGAACTATCATGTCCAACCACTTCACCAGTTGGAGTTCAGTTCTTTCTGTTGAACTTGCTTCTGAACCTCTCCCCAGACCTCATCCAGCATTGGAGTTGGTCAGAGTAGGCCTGGACTTGACAGGTCTGGACTGAGAACAGCCAGCTCATGGCATTCTTTTGGTCACCAATCTTCAATTCAGTGGCTTTGACAGCAGTAGTGCCAGTCATTGCCTTCAACAATGAACCAGACATTGTATTCTGGGGTGGGGGCAGGGGTGTAGAAAGTGTGGTGGCAGGTACTAGTGGGATGGGAGTACCAAGTGAGGTGAGGGACTGGTTGAAAAGGTTTGAGAGGATACCAGAGGTAAAGCCTCTATCTGGTTGTTCAGGTTTGTTGGAGGTGTTGGTGACAGTGCTCTCCTGTTCTTCATCAGATGATGATTCTTCTTGTGTGGGTCACAACAGTGCCCAATGTCAATTGTTTTGGGGGTTTGTGGTGGTGCACTAGCCAGTGACCATCAGCCAAAGGCTGTTAGACTTGAGCTTTTGTTATGCTAAGACTGAAGTCAAGGTGTAAGGAGAGCTCAGCTGCAGTAACCTCTGTAAACAACAGAGGATTTGGGGCAATGCCAGTAAGAGTGGTCCTTGTTAGGGACACTGAGGGGAAAAGTTCTGAGAATGCTGCATATGATTGAGCAGCTCAAGTCTGGAGTTCCAGGACTTGAGCTGGCAGGCTAAATACTACAAGGAAATGGACCATGAGGCATCTGCATGTAACAAGGTAACTATGCCATTGGTTGAACAATGATGACACATGTCCTAAGCATGTAAAGAGGCAGTAATGCTAGTGGTGGAAATAGAGAGCTGTCAGATCAGAGAGAAGATGGCTCAGAAAGGAAAAGGAGACCAATGGAATGAAACACAAGGCAAATGTAAGATGAAACAAGGAAAACAGGGGTGCCTTGGACTTGCAAAGCATGCTGATTAAAATCAACTATGTATTTGTTAATGTGCTGACTCTCTTTCATGTGTAGATGGTCAAGTTGACTTTCAGCATCAGCAACTGGGTCATGAGGGCTGAAGGTGGTTTGTAACTCTAGGATGAACTCCCTCTGGCCAATCATTGGGGTCCTCAATGCCAAGCAAGTCTGGCTCAAACCATTCTAAGGCCATGCCTTTGATGTAGGACTGGGTGAAGATGACTCTGGTGTGGTCAGTCTTGAGAGCCTGAGTCTGGTCTTGGAAGTTTAGCTCACACTGAATGAGGAAAGTGCAAAGTTTCTTGGGGTCAGTACCATCAAAGGTGTTGGGCTCACACAGCTTGGTCCTGCTTGAGGACTCAGGACTAGTGTGGGCATTGCAAGCAAGTAGTTTGATGGCCTCTGCAAGGTTGTCAAGGACCATAATCACAGGCTCAGCATCTGGGTCTGGGAAGTCTGGTTCATCCTCCAGATTATTCTCATCCAGATTGTCATCACCAGGCCCATCATCACTGGGATCATCATTGGGCATGGGAACAACTGGATGGCATGGAGTGGGGGTGTTGGAAGTTTGGGCTGAAAAGCCCCTGAAGGGACTAACAGGGTTTGGAGAGCACCTAGTGGTACCTAAGGCAGTTAGTGCTGCCTGTGGCAAGTTCCACTGGCTGAGGCAGATTTGGGGTTGGTGGCAGCATGGCCACAAGGAGGCTGAAAACAAGTCTTTGTTGCCATGATGTATTAGACCCAAACAAGTGGTGAGTCTGGAATACTGTCAAGTCCATGGTATCTGGGTTCAAGACCAGACTGGAGACTGAAGCAGGTGTGAGGCTGAAAGGTCAGGATCAGATGGGGAGCAGAAGTACAGAGGGGAGGACTGGTTTGACTTAGCAACTGAGAGTGCAGCACTATTCCCTTGCATGGGTTTCAGTCCAAGTCCAAGGCCAAGAAGGAGATTTCAGATGAGACTTATTTGATTCCAGATGGAAGAGATACAGGCTGAGTAACCACAGGTTTATATACATACTAGAGACAGACTATGGTATGGAGACTGGTAATGCCAGTCTCACAAGGATTGCTAAGATGATTGGTAAGAACAGTATTAGTAATGTATGACAAAGATGACCAGAGACTGGGACAGGGATGAGGGTGGACTGGGGACAAGGCCAGGCAAGGCTCAACTGAAGTGACATGCACTGCAAAGCAGTGCTAACCACACTAGACCTACTGGGGGTAAGGGATTGGTGAGGCTGAGGCCAGACTGGATGAGTGCAAGGCCAAGTCTGGCTGGGGTCAAGGCACAGCTATGACAATACTATTCCATTTGACCCATACATACCACACTATGATGCTGCATCTGTAACATTAAACAAACAAAAATAAAACAGCTGATTGTGCAACTTTTGCAGTAATGCACAAAAGATTTGCAGGTGGCTGTGCCCACAGCCACTGACTAAGCAGGGCATGTGCATGGGGAAGCGAGTCAGGGCTACACGCACTCCTTGCCCATTCCTCAGGACTCGTTTCGATGCTGCTACTAGCCACTGTACATAATCCATGTAATACTGTAATGGGTATTTTGCCAAGAAACAGGCCCAAATTCACTAGGCCAGTGATGTTGTGGCACGAAGTGCAGTCACATGAACACACCCTCATAGGTGCAGGTGGCAATTTGCAGGTGGCGATGCCATGGGAATTTTCCAAAAGGAGCAATCCTGCCACCAGGCAGAGGGGCAGGGGAGGGGGTTGAGCATTCAAGCAGGGCCTGTGGGGCATCACAACCTCATGGATTGGGTGGGATGACCAGGGAGGGTGTCGACAGACTGTGTTCACATCCTGCCTATGTTTATCTATTTTATCTGCCCTCCTAGCTAGTGCAAAAGTGGTGCAAAATGGCTGTGTTAAAAATTATGCAGGGGTAGTATAAAAAGTTGCACAGGAACAGTACTGCAAAAGTCATGCAATCAGCTGTTTTATTTTTGTTTGTTTAATGTTACAGATGCAGTGTCATACAACACTGTCACTAGGTTGATGAGTTTTTTTTTCATTTCAATGATGGCAAAATAAAAAAGTACTTTGACAAATGTGTTTTTTCTTTTTTCAATATGACAATGGTCAAAAAAAAAGTACTTTGACAAATGTGTTTTTTCTGTTTTCAATATGACAATGGTCAGAAAAAAAGTACTTTAACAAACACATTTTTTCTTTTTTCATTATGATAATGGCAAAAAAAAGTACTTCAACAAATGTGTTTTTTCTTTTTTCATTATGATGATGGCAAAGAAAAAATGTACTTGGAGTGATCGAGGTCTGCTGTCAGCCATTTCCATTTTGAGTTGGGCATTTCACCATTGGATGTTCTTTATTCAAGCATGATTGTCTGGCTTTCCACAGGTGTGTGTGGATCATGCACATTATTTTTTACTCAAATGGAGTGCCATAAGGCCATGGACCCACAGCCACACAGCATGTCACAAGGTTCACACCCACTGAGTGAAAACTGGTTATCACACTGTGACCTAGCTGACAAGATATGACCAGGACCAATTGAGGGAAGTATTTCATACCATGTTGAAATTCTAGTAGTAAAATGAGATGGAGGTGTTGCATACTGAGACTATCTACATACAAGTTACTGAAAGTCAGTTTATAGGAGCCTACAGTATTATGGCAGTGTGCTTAGCATGAGCAAATGGCAACAATGGTGTTGAGAAGCAACACACACAAGAGAGGCTGTGCTGGGGTGATGTCAGCATGTTCAGGTCACATGCAGCTGCAGAAATCACTTGGGAAGATGACGAGCAAAAGTGGCAGCTTGGGCAACATCAACAGACCAGCAGAAGCACTATGTTTCGAGATGGAGGATTCTTTAGAGCCAGTTCAGAAACAAAGTCCCACCAAGAATCCAACTAAAAAAGTCCCAGAAAAAAGTCCCAGGCTTCATCACATAAGCATCCAATATTCAAATGGAGCTTGAATTTGAGAGGAGATGCTTGGTGGACAGCCAAGATGCCATGCTAGGGGCAGGGGTTATGAGCCTGACATTCCACAGTCCATTGATCTTCCTTCATCCTTCCATCATCATGCGCCCCCATAAAACAGCAAAATCACCCTCCAAGGGTAAATTGCATACTTCACAGTCCCTGGAAGGCAAGCCAGTGTCATGGCCAGATAATGATGTCAAGGCCCTTCTTAATTTCATTGCTTCCCACAAGGCAACTGCTGGTGATGGTTTAAATTTTAGGGACGCATTTTGGAATGTGGCTGCTGAAGCCCTTCCTGAGCCTGTCAAAGGGGGTATCAAGACCCCTAAAGCATGTAAACAGAAATGGAAAAGGGTGTGTGGCCTATCAGTCAAACAACAGAATAACCAGCTGATATCATGCAACTATGAACTACATATGCAGCTGTTGATCATCTCTGCCATGCATCTGGGTTCACATATTCCCTGGAGGCAAGGGCCAATATTGGTGTCATGAGCAAGGATACATGGAACAACTATCTGAAGGTCCCTAATGGGTATGATTCAATTAGCATGGAATTTCCTGTGCTAATGGCAACATCAACAGATCCACAAGGATGCAGGCCCTTATAAAAACAAGGGTTGGGTGCACTATGAACAGATGAGAGACCTCATGCCCTCCAAGGGCAAGGGCCTGAATCACTTTTCAGTGTTGACCATCAACAATTCTGCCAGAGGCCTGTCAAATGCTGGGTTGGGTCCTTCCAAAAGTGAGAGTGAGAGCATGGGGGGAAGTACACCATCCCAGGACCATGCTCCACCAGCATTGCCATCTCTGAACCACACCATGTTCTGCTCACTGGTAGCTGGAAACCCAGCTCCCCCTGTTCCAACAGTTTCCCAATACCCAGTACCCTCCACCATCACTTCAGTTCACAGTGGATCTGTTTTTGATTGGCAATCAGGCCAGTCTGCTGGTGTCCCTGGCACACCATCAAGTTCCCCCCCCCCCCCATCTGCCCCATCTTCATTAAATGGTTTGTCTATCAGCTCTGTCAAGCCATCCTCCAGCATCTCAGCTCATATGGAGTGCTCCCAAAAGTGGAAGGCAGATGATGATGGCCTGTCTGTTGTATTGGGTGCCCAGTCATCCACTGCAGCTTCATCCACCTCATCAGCTCGAAAGTGATGTGGAGTAGATGTGACACTTGAGCACATAGGGGAGGATTTAGGAGAATTCCACAGTTCAATGCATAACCAGATGAACACCATCACCAATGTGATCACAACAATGGCAGGCTCACCTGCACCTTATCAAACCACATCCCAGTCCAAGCCTGACTTCTTGCAAGATCCAGTTCATCTGCTGGTCCACAAGGCAACAGAGACACTTCTCACAATAGATGTAGATAAGTTCTTGCCAATCGATATCACCTGGATTGCAGACCAGTTCCAGGAAAATGCTGCATATGCTAGTTTATACTTATCATTTGCAAGCAATCCTGATCATTTCGCTGCAGCTCAGCATGCTTGGCTTGAGAAGAGGCTCGATGAGATCAGGGCATGTATGCAGTGATTGTATTGTATGTCATACTCATACCTTGTAGTTTTAAATCCATCTTTACATTGCCTTGCAATACATCTCTCTCTGATTTGAACACTGCACTCATCAACTTGCATTTGAAAAGATGATGTCTAGGAATTGAGGGAAAACAAATGATATATGTAGCTAGTTGGCAACTGGATCCCCCCTTCATGCTTGTTCTGCAGTGTAACTAGCCCATATGCTTTGTGCAGTCACACCCTGCTTCTCTGTCATCTGTAGGCAGTCTGCATCAGTTGGAACAACATTGGCAATCAAGCCAATCACATGTGCTGATCCATCTGGTAGTGGAGGCAATATGAAGCCTTCAATATCTTCTAATTCCAGCAGATCGTACTTGCAAATGATATTGTGGATGCAGCAAAGTGCTGGCAGGATATGGGATTGAATGTTCATATCAAATTCTGGGGGTATGACAAGAATTCAGAAGCACTGCTTGACGACACCGATTATGTGCTCGACCACATTGTGAAGCTGAGCGTGGTGGAGGTTATAACACTCCTTGGCATTTACTGGCCTAGAAATCCATCTGAATCAGAGAAAAAGACAGCAGTGAAAATCATCTACCATAATTGTGCACAGCCCCACTCCACTAAGTGATACTGCTGTCCTCAGAAGGGAATCAAAAGCTGTGGGCAGTTTGGGAACCCTGCATCAGCAAGGTAGTACTTGCCATCCAGAATGGCTAAATCACTCAGCTGAGCATCATGGTAGATTGACATGTTGGCCACAGATCCCCCCCACCCACTAAGCACATATGTGAAGCACATATCAAAGTTGCAGCAAATGAGACAGTTCTGGGATGTAAAGCCTTTGTGGTTTCACATGGCATCCCTTTCTTCCATGCTCAGAGCACATGCAATGTGCATGCCATCAATTGCACCAATCACATCCACAAAAAATGGGTAGAACTTGGGGTTATTGAAAATTGTGGGGTGGACAGGGTTGTCACTGTGTGGTAATTATATGAACTTGCTGTATATATTGCAAGATGAAAATGCAAACAAAATTCTTTTGAAGTACCTACAATGGTGATCAGTATATTGGAAGGAATGTGAATCAGAAATGCACTTGGAAACCATACTATTTGACCTTTGGAAACACTCCCCTACATGTCTGACTGACATGCCAGTTATGGAGGTGTAGAGGAAGATTGTGAGTTGTTCTTCAAGCATGATGTGCTTGGAATGGGTGTAGATGTGCTTATGCACTGCAAGTTCTGTGTGAATCCTCTTGGGGTGGCCATTCAAAAGTTCGGTAACCCACCCTGCCCCAGTTAGAGTGGAAGTATGGTATGGGATTGGCTCAGCATGCTGTGTTGCTTCAGTGATTGTGGCTAGAGTGTTTGTCAATAGAGCATCTGCATAAAACAGTTGAATCTGATAATAGAATAGAAGAAGAATGATAATTTGGCAGCATCGATGGTAGTCCTCATTGATATCCTCATCATCAGTTGCTTCGTCTACAGGTCAGCCCACATCGACAGAGGACAACTCATCAGTGATATCAGCCATGTGTTGTGTTGTGATATTGCATATGTCACACCAAGCATACTCCTCCTGAAGTCAAGCTCCACTTGAATGTTGGATGCTTATGTGATGAAGCCTGGGACTTTTTTCTGGGTTTTTTTTAGTTGGATTCTTGGTGGGACTTTGTTTCTGAACTAGCTCTTAGGTACAAGTGAACTACTGACTAGAAAGTTACAGGAAATGGCAAGGTTCAAGCAAGCCAAACTAGCAGCAGTAGAAGAGTCACTCATGAGGAAAGCACCACTTGAGTTCAAGATGAATGATGGCACACAAGGGGGTTTTCCATGTTATTTTTACCAGGTTTCCCTACTGGCTATTGATATATTGTTACAGGAGGCCCACCTAAGAGATCAAGGCATCAAAGGAGGTGTCATCAAAGCTCTCACAGTCAGCATAGACATACATTGATTGTTGGTTGAGTGGTTCATATTGAAAGTTCCACTTGAGTTTGAAGTGGTAGGACTTGAAGAACTTATGAAGTCTGTAGGTTACATGTCCAGATTGCAGTTGTTGTGAAGAGGATTGGAGATGAGAGGCCATCAAGGTTTATCACATGACAGAAGCCACCTGAAAGGTACTTACAGCCACACAATTCTGCCTTGTGAATTTGGAGAGGATCCTTGCATCCTATGCATTTCTACAGCACTCCATCAGACACTCATTTTTCTAAGTCCATCAGAAATGGCTGCCTCATCATTGATCATCTCACTTGTCTCCTTTGCCAAAGACAGTGGCAATGTATATCTGCCAGGCATTTCCACCAGCTTCCATCCTGAAGCCCCCTGGTTCATCCCTCCCTGATCACATCCATGACAAGTATGACATGCATCTTGCCTTTTTACTGCAAGACCCAGCAGAAGATGTCCCCCCTTCTCCTTCTCCATCAGAGCCCTGTTCATGAAGCATTTTGTTAACTTTGCTGGGAGGATGAATGGGTGGGAGATGCAATCACCTATGCTCCCATTGCTCCATAGACCCCCAATGCCCAAGCCCATTGACACCTGACTCATGCCCTTCAATTCTGGAATTAATACTTCCCCATCTGGAAACACTGTCCATCTGTCATCCAATCTTTTGATCTAGTGATGCCTCCACCAAGATCTGACATGCATTGCCACCCCCTAACATGATACCTGTGCACTTACTCAGTTTCTGACATTCTTTGACTCATACTGTGATATTTTGATTGCCCTTGACTTGTTTGTTGTCAATACTTACCAATTTTCATTTCTTGCTTACTCATTGTCATTCTCATTGCTTACAGTCCTCACTCATTACTTACTGAGTGTTTGTGCCTTGTTTGTCATAGACTGCACTCCCCCTACAGTATATAAACCCCCATGTACTTAGCTACAACCCAAGCAATCACAAGCAATCAGAAGTCACTCAAGAAGTCAGTCCAGTTCATCTCTGAAGTAACTTGTTCTTGACAGTTGAGGCTCATTTGGAATGGTCTATCTGTCATCACTCATCATCTGTGGTAGTTGAGGCTCCATCAAGGGTCTATCTACCACCATTCTATAACTGAAGTATCATCTGTGCTTAGTCAGCATGTTTGCTCAGTCATCTCTCCACTCCTGCAAGTCCAGGTGACCAGCATAACTGGAGTTGGACACAGGACTCATACAGTAAGCAGATATCAGGCAAGAGGACTAAAACTAAATATAGCACAAACATTGGAAAACAGACCAGAGTTTTGTCTGGGTGACCTGCACATGGACCTGGGAGGACTGGGGTTGAGTAGCACAAGGCTGAGAGGCCAGAGTGGACTGGAGGTAGGGGTAAAACATCAGACTTGAGTTATCTAGGCTGGAGTTGGGTTACTCAGGGCCAGAGTGGGGTTTTCTAGGTCAGACTAGGTCTGGACTCAACTGGGGATAGGGGCTTGGGGGTCCAGACTGGACTGCGCTTGGGTCCAAGAGTCATGGATGTGACAGGATGCTGGTGTGGAGTTAGTAGGTGGGACATATGGTTTTGCAGGTGTGGGTGTTGGTGTAGGTGCAGAGGGCTTGGGCACCTGGCAAGCAGTGTGTGAGCTTTGAACAGCAGGGGAGACGATCTCTTCTTTGACAGTGGCCACACAAGGGTCTGCTTGTTGAAGGTTGGCGGACATATTGTGGGTTGCGCTGTAATCTCTACCCTGTCAAAGTGGGCTTTCTTTCTGTGAGAGACTGCACCTTTGTTACCTATGTCCACTTGGTAGGTAGCCCTAGCTTGAGTGTCATCTGCCTGAAAGTTGGGGTCAGCTAAGTCAGCAACAGATCCATTGATATCCTGGACAGTGTTTAGAAAGGCAGATGACTGGATTTCCAACTGCACATCAACTTTGGGGTTAGCAACACAGAAGAGGTTGGCCAAGCCCTGGGAGGCTGGGTTGCATGGAGCAGCAGGAGCTGTGCACATGCACTGGCCTGGTCTCTGTCAGCCATGACATGGTCAACAGCATCATTCAGTGAGTCACATTCAGGGAAGCACAGAATTCTGCTTCCATCTGCAAGATAGAGATGGTTGTCAGTCCCACATGTGATCTACCAGTGTAAATATAGACTTCAACAAGCACACACACTCTCATCCAGTGGTTTGGGTCTGTACAGAAACTGCAGCCAGGTCTGTGTTGTTGTGGCAGGCACTTTGTTTGGAAGTTGTATTCTTGCTTGATGACAGTTCTGGCAGGTGGCACTGGTGGTCTAGGGAAGTCTACAGTATCCCAGGTTCTTCAGGAAATCCAACCAGAGAGGTCTAGGCTTCATGGTGGTCACCCTTCCAAGCTTTCCTCTACCAACAAGAGAGCTATTGGTCAGCAAATCCTTACTGGCAAGGCCAAAAATGCTGTTCAAGCCACTCATTTCATCAACTCTATTGTTGATAGTCCTGTTTCTTCTCAGACAGTGAGAAATACCCTCAAAGAAGCCTCATTGAAGGCTGTGGTGAAGAAGAAAAAGCCATTGCTTTCTACTGGTCACAAGAAGAAGAGGTTAGCCTTTGTTCTTGAGTATCAGCATTGGACTGTGGAGGACTGGAAGAGAGTTATATGGTCAGATGAGACCAAAATCAACAGGATTGGGTCAGATGGACAAGAGTATGTGTGGAAAAAGAAGGGTGAAGGGCCTATTTCCAGAGGGGTCAAAGGCACAGTCAAGTTTGGAGGAGGTTCACTCATGGTTTGGGGATGTATAGGGTGGAATGGTGTTGGGGTCTTGAGTGAGGTTGAGGGAAGGATGGATGCTGAACACTATGTGGCTGTTTTGCAGGAAGGGTTGCTTCAAAGCATGGAAGAATCTGGAATTCCAGAAGATGACATTATCTTTCAACAAGATAATGACTCCAAGCATACTCTAGAAGAGCCCAGAAATGGTTTGAAGAGCAGGATATCAAGCTTCTAGACTGGCCTGCACAATCTCCAGACTTCAACCCAATTGAACACATTTGGAATCACCTCAAAAGATTGCTCTCAGGTTATGAGAGTGCTCCTACAGGAGTTCATCAATTATGGGCAAGGGTGGTAGTGGAGTGGGGGAAGATTTCTGTGGAAGAGTGTCAAAAATGGACAGAAAGCATGCCTAGAAGGGTTGAAGCAGTTATCAAGGCCAAAGGAGCTCATACCAAGTACTAGATAGTTGGATTTTTATAAAGTCAAAAAACTGTCTACATGACATGTCAAATTCAAATGGTTGCTATTCTATCAATTCCTATCCAAATCACTTAATTCTTGGACCCATAGAAAGCCAAGAGTAAGTATGTTTTTCATACACTCATAGTTTAGGGCTAGGGTTAGGCATTATTGCATTTAGTCATAACTAGTGTAAAACATGCAAACATGTGGACAGTTTTGTGTGCCACTGCACAGTCACATGTAATGGCTGTGATTTTTTTCTGATAGCATCCAGGGGTGCCCAGGGGAGTTGTGTATGAGAGCTGCATTTCATGTTGAAGTTCACTCTGTGCTACTGTGTGATGCTGCAGCAGCTGTCACACTGAGAAAAACACTGTTTTGTTGCTACAGTCAGGGACAAGCAGCCACATCAAAAAATTTGTCTGATTTTTGCTGGATTACACATGCAATGGAGGCATCCCTAAATCACATAAATAGTTTATTTAGGCTTAGTTTATTATTTTTGCATGAGCCAATTCTCTTAAAAATGTACCCTTAATGTCAACTAGTGTCCAAAAATTGACACACTGAAAGAAAAATAGCTAGCAATACGAAAAAATATGCATTTGACTCGTTTTACTGAACCAAACATGTTCCTGGAATGGAGAGCTGTTATGGGTCATGGTGCAACTGTAAAAAAAAGATGTTGAACTCCAAACTATACCCCAAGATGCCATGTGGACACCCAAAGAAGCAGCCCAGGACTCAGAACATCTTTGGACTCCATGGCCAAAACCATGCACTGTCTGTTAATTCAGATGCCACATCAGATGATATCAATGAAATGATGAACAAAGAACCCACCTATGTTGCTCCAAGCTCAAACTTTGGTATTGAGGAGGGAAATAATGTGCTAAGTGACTTGGAATCAGATGCAGATGAAGAAGCTGAGTGGAGCATCCTGGAGGATAAGGAGTTTAGTCAGAAGCTGGCAGAAATGGTTCAGCAAGAAGAGGAGGGTGACCCAGACTGGATTCTGGATTGGCTGCAGCAAAAGAGGAAAATGGCATGTAAATGTGAGCACATGGTTCCATAGGGCATCTGCATTAATTGAAGGCTCACCTTTTACAATACAGCATGCCTGAAGACCTACAAAAAAGGTCCAGATGTCATGAGTTGTCTGGACACAGCAGCAGTACAGAGCATACTGGAAGGGTCAGTCTTTATTGGACTCCTTTGGATTCATGAAGAATGCCACACCTCCACTTGCAACTCCACATGTGGATAAACCAGTGGGTCAATATTTTCAGAGGCTCCATCAAAGTACATAAGCTGATAATTGTGATCTACAGTGATCTTCAACACCTTGTGCACTAGTGGTGCCACAAGTCTGCAGTGTCTCCATGGTCTCAATCTCTGACACATCCAATGAGTCAGAATCTTCAGATAGCAATGACTTACATGGCAGTGAGACAGGCATGGAAGGCATGGGTGTTACGCTTCCGTCAGGGGTCTTGCCTTTTTCGGTTCCTCGCGGTCACGTGCATCACGTGCCTCGTCGTGTCCTTCGCCATAGTCGTCGTTCTAGGAGTACGTATGCTCCAGGGACATCTCGGATCTCCGGCTGTCCAGGTATTTCCAATACCTGTCGAGACTCGTTCCCCTTGACCCAGTGTTTCGTTCCCTTTTGGTATAATTGACGACTTGTCTCTTTCTTGATCCGCTGACTCGTCTATGTTGCTCGTTTGCTGTATTATAGTTCCAGTGTCTGGCTCCTTGCTGCGCATTAATTGTGCAGCCGGTATAGCCTTTGTTTCCTTGACTACCCCCATCTTTGACACCGTATGACTCCTATCTATTTGACTGATTAGTTCGTTGATTACTGCGGATACGCGTCACGACTGGTACGGTACTCGTACTTAGAGGTATATAGACCTACGTACTTCGACCTGTATCTGCAGTTTTTCGATAGCTTGCAACTGAGCTAATCACTTTGCTTTAATCCTTGTTCTCTCTCCGTGCAAACAACCTTAGGGACTTGCCAGCAGACAGAACCTTCGTCGGATTCTCGCAATAACTCAGCCATAGGGGTAACAATACATTCGGCCCGTAGACTCCCACCTCGTGTGCTTCGTGCCTATTCCATTTGAAGAAGTCACCGTGCCCGGGCATAACAAAATCGAAAAACTCGACGCAGCTTTCAGGACTCGTCGACCTCTTCGCAAAAAGTCTACTCGTCCTTGGTTACTGAACTTCAACAAACCATCTCACTCCAGTCAAAGAAGGCTCGTTGGTTTCCCTACGCGTAAAAACTGACTCACCGTCTCTTTCCACCTCTCAACTCGATCAACTTGATCGATAACAAAAATTGAGAAGCACCCCTGCACCCTCAGTCAAATTCACCGCTCTACAGGCAGCCATTAGGCTTTAATAGATCGCCTCCCTAGAGTCAGCGCTCGTGCCTCACTACATGTAAAGTCACTCATGCACACCCTCTACAACTGACAGGTTTCTTTCGAGAAATAAATCCTCCCTCAGTTCTTCGTTATCACTTCCCGTTAAAGTGTCTAACCCCCAGAAGTCGAGACCTCCAGTCCCTCCTTGCAACACCTCACTAGGACTTGGAAGGAACCTGCCTTTGCTGCCGATACCAGGGAGACTAGGGCCGTCAGCCACAGCTAGTAATCCTCGGTTGTTGTATCTATCCCGTTTTAGAGAATCGGAAATCGTGCTTAGTTCAGAAGAAGAAGACGATCAGAAGTCCGAGACTTCTTTCGGATCAGTCCTCAAGGAAGAACCAGAAGCACGCAATTTACCCGTTATGTCCATGACAATCAGTCATGGAGAATCAGCCCCTGAAATGCCACCGAAGGTATATTCCAAAGAGGAGCTGAAGGAAAGGTTGGAAAGACAGATGCACTCTTTGGCAGAAGACTGGCGAAAGATCGCTGGCACAGGTCAGTCGAGTGATCCCTTCCCAACAGGAACGCCTACGGACTCGGCTCTACGAGCTTGGTACACCCGGAACTTCGGAAAGGTAATTCCCCCAGAGGTCCCCGTTAGTGGGTCCAGTAAGGGAAAAGCCTCCGACCCGGACGACTCGTATAATGTCCGCCCACCCAACAGAGGAAGGGAGTTTAATGTCGGGCGTCCCGGAGAATATGACGGAAGCCACAACAGGCTTCAAACTTGGGTCACACAAGTTGAAGGTTACCTCAACCTTAACAAACACGTGTACAACACGGAATTGCTCAAGATCTCCTTCACTCTCATGTATATGACGAAAGGAGCCACCGTGTCTTTCGCCAAAAATTACCAAAACGAGAACAAGCTCTTAGACAGAACTATTTGGTATTCCGATACCTTTCAACGGTTCGTCGAGCATCTTAAAGCTATGTTCGAATCTGGCGATCAGACCGCGCTTGCCATCTTACGGCTCTCTGACATATCACAAGGAAAAAGGGAACTTGAAGCATACATCGCCAAGTTTACTGGACTTGTCAACAAGGCCCAGCTTAAGGAAGAATCACGTGAAGCAGGGATTTTCTTCGGAAAAGGCCTAAACAAGGAATATCGAGACTGGGTTCTTAACTCAGGGCACGTTCCATCTACCGTTGTCGAATGGATCCAATGCGCTGGAGAAGCCCGAACCACGATCGCTACTAGGCATATCCTTGAAGGAAAGGAATCCCGGTATGAACAGAAATTTGTTCATTACCGAGGAGGTTCCTGAGATCCCGATGCAATGGACATTGACAAAAGAAGGTGAAACGTACGCCGATCAAACTCTGATGTCATATGCTTTGAATGCGGAGCCAAAGGTCACTACAAGCATGACTGTAATGCAACCAGATCAAAGCCACAACCTGGCGTTTGGGTGGTTCTTTCCGCAGATGGAACAAAAACCGCTTATGTAGGGGATCGTCTGGCAACCCCAGATGAAATGAAGGCACATGGGTTGTATTTTTAAATGGGACCGCCGACACTCCTAAGGCAGGTCCCGCTTCTGTGTTGTCTGCGAAATGTAATTCTATAGATGACGAATCCAATATGCGAATTGGTTCCCCTCTTGGAAGAGCATGGTTGCCAGACTACATGGCAGGAGTAATGGTCTGCGTCAACTCAGGCACGGAGGTATCGCTTATTTCAGAACGAATTGTTCAAACCCTCAAGATCCCGACCTATCGAGTCAAAACGAAGTTCAAAACTACATCGTTTACCAGAAAGGATGAAGAATGGGTTACGAGGAAGGTTTCGATCCGGATGATCATCAAAAACTGCGTCATACAAATCAAGTGTTATGTTGGACCCCTTGTCGGAAAAGAGCATATCCTTTTAGGAATGCCCTTTTTGCGAACCTTCAAGCCAAGGATGGATTGGGAACGTAACCTAATCACTTGCTGGGATGACGGGTTCATTCTGACTAGAGAAATTGATATTTATATTCGGGAACAGGTACCTTCATACAAGGGTTGTGCCGTCAAGTTCAACAAGGATGGTTCCATAACCGAACCAGAGGTATGTAGTGTTAATAAAACTACCCTCTCTACAGAACTCAAAATGGCCCTGTCGTCGACAAAAGAGGAGGTCAAGCTCCCAGAAGAATATCAGGACTTCGCACAAATATTTTCCGAAGAGGATATCCCACTACCTGCACACCACCCTGGACTGGATCATGAAATTCGCCTCCGGGATGACTTCAAACCCAAGAAGGCAGCGGTTCATCCCATGTCACCTGATGAACTTAAGGTTTTGGATGATTTCCTTGAAGAAAACCTCAAGTGTAAAAAGATCCGGCTGTCAACTTCTCCTCAAGCCACACCGGTGTTCTTTGTCGCTAAAAAGGATGGAAAGAAACGACTAATTCAAGACTATCGCTATCTCAATTCGTTCACCATTCCAGACGCACACCCGTTACCGAATGCCCAGACACTTTTTGATGAGTTGGTTGGATCAAAATATTATGCAAAGTTTGATGTTCGATGGGGTTTCACTAATCTTAGGGTTAGGGAAGGTGACAAGTGGAAAGGGGCTTTCATAACCCCTCGAGGATTGTTCGAACCCACGGTTATGTTCTTTGGACAGTGCAACTCACCTCCATCCTTTCAAAGGTACATGGACCGGACGTTCGAATCTCAAAGAGGAAAGCAGGTTGGTTATATGGATGACGTCGCTATCCACGGACGAACCAAGGAAGAACTCTGGACCCATGTTCGGGAGTTCTTGACTATTTGTCAAAAGGAAGGACTTCGCCTCAAGCTTGCCAAGTGCGTCTTTGAGGCCGAAGAAGTGGAGTTTCTAGGAATGGTAATAGGAAAAGGGCGTATAGAAACTTTGCCGATGAAGACTGATGCCATCAGTACTTGGGAAGCCCCGGATAACTTAACGGGACTTCACCAATTCCTCGGCTTCTGCAACTTCTACTGCAAGTTCATTCCTTCGATTTCCATTGTCGCTCGTTCTCTACATGACCTCACCAAAAAAGGGGTGTCCTACACTTGGACACCGGAGCATAACGAAGCCTTTGAGAAGCTTAAATCTTTGTTATGCATGGCTCCAGTCCTCACTATCCCTGATTTCTCCAAACCTTTCGCCCTCTTTACCGATGCATCGAAGCTAGGCATGGGGGCGGTTCTTGCCCAAAAAGGACCCGATGACGAATGGCATCCCTGCTCGTACCTTTCCCAATCCCTCGTTGGTGTGGAACAACACTATCAAGTCTATGACCTTGAAATGCTTGCCGTTATCAGAGCATTGAAAGCGTTCCACCCCTATCTCCTCTCCCCCGTCGAGCCCACGGTAATTTTCACGGATCACAAAAATCTCGAGTATTACCAGGAACCCCAACAACTTACCCCCCGTCAGGCTAGATGGGCTGCTACAGTGCAGTCCTACCTGGTCCGCTTCTCATGGCAGGCCGGTCGCCTACAGGTTCCCGCCGACACCCTCTCTCACAAAAACGAGTCCGCTGATCCTGACCCAGTGGCCACGGTCCTACCCCCGGACCTTTGGCTTTCGAAGGGGGTGGACTCTCAAATACGCCTTGTTTCCCCCTCGTTTTCGCTTACAAAAATACAAAAGCAACAAAAAGTCAACCGTTTATGCCGAGTAGGACGACTTCCCACCAAAAAGACACGGTCCCGCGATAATACCAGGCCATATTCCCGCCCATCTGAGGTTACATCACAGGGAAATCGGCTGCCTGACGCTCGCCCTTGTGAGGAAAAAGTCAAAGGAGCTAGAGGTATTTACGCCGTGTCAACTGAACTCTACGAGCAAATCAAAGAAGAGGCTTCTCGAAGCCCGAAAAACTCAGAGCCATCGGAAAACGTGACTACGGAGGCTGATGGAACAAAACGTTACGGAACAACCCGGCTGTACATTCCACCCGATCATCGGCAACATTGCATGCGTTCCTATCATGACCACGAATCTGCGGGACATCCCGGACAGAAAGCGATGTTTGCAAAGATGAGAAAGGAAGTCTGGTGGGAAGGTATGGGAAAAGATATACGTGCTTACGTCACGGGGTGTCCCCGGTGGTTCCCCACAAAACGCCTAAAACCCCCTTTCCCTTCCAACAAGTCTCTATGGACCTGATTACGGATCTCCCAGTTTCAGGGGAAAACAAATACGACAGTATTCTGACGGTTGTTGATCAGGGACTTACAAAGGCCGCCCTCTTTGTCCCCTGTCACAAAACAATTGATTCCGAAGGATTGGCCAGGCTGTTCCATCAATTCATCTATGCCCGATTTGGATTACCGGAATCTGTGATCTCCGATCGAGGCCCCCAGTTTGCCTCATCGTTTACCAAGGAGTTGTACAAGGCTATAGGGGTGAAAACAAAGCTTTCCACCGGTTACCACCCCCAGACCAATGGAGAAAGTGAATGGGTCAATCAAGAGGTCGAGGGCTACTTACGACTTTATTGCTCCGAATTCCTGAATTTGTGGGCATCTAAACTCCCCTCAGCCAAGTTCGCCCATAATTCCTGTGTTCATTCCATACACCAAAACACCCTGTTTTCCCTAATCCTCGGTTACAACCCCTCTCCTTATCCCGAGAAGCGCCTAATGCCCGTCCCCTCGGTCAAGGAAAGGCTAGAATGGTTGGCAGCCAGCAGAGATGTCGTGACCATTGTGCACAGGAAAGCACAGGAACTGATGAGATCCTGCTCAAAAGGGACTTATGTTGCACCGGCAGTTGGAGATCAAGTTCTCCTGGATACAAGCCACCTGCGCATCAAAAACCAGTGCAACAAAATTGCACCCCGACGTCTTGGGCCATTCAAAGTGACTCATGTTGTGTCACCAGTAGCCTTCCAATTGGACCTTCCGCCAACCTGGAAGGTACATCCTGTGTTCCACGCCTCACGGATCTTCCCATTTACTGAAAACGAGGTATACGGAGCTGCACCCGCAGCACCCTTACCCGAGTTGGTTGACGACGAGATCGAATGGGAGGTCGAGGCCTTACTAAATCACAAAACAGAAGGATGCTGTGGCAAGCGTAAATACCTGGTCAAATGGAAGGGGTTTCCACATTCATCTAATACATGGGAACCGGAAGACAATATAAAAGAACACGCGGAAGAAGTGCTCGACCAGTACAAGCTCGCCCGTCACCTGAAAAGTTAAATGGACTCTCCTCGCTCCGTCAACACTGAGAACGATTATGTCGACCTCCCCACCCCCGATGAATCCCTTCATCACTCCGACGATGACGGGCTCTTGCCCCCCGTCGCTGTCTATGCCCCGTCCTCACCTCCAACATCCCCCTCCGGTTTTTATGTCTCAGGGTACTCCTCGCCCATCTCCCAACCCCATCCGGTATCGCCCCCTGTTGCCTGCTCTCTCAAGCCGCGTCCACTCCCGTCAATCATGATCAGACGCGTCCCCGCACCCAAGGTCAGAGTCCCCCGTAGAGAGGACAGTAGCCTCGAGGGAAGCGGTAAGGCACGGGCTGACCATGACACCGATAGTCCAACAGCCACCTCCGGTAACACCAATGCTACCGAATCTTCCAACATATGCTCCGCCTTTACCACCTACTCTGACCATGCCCACCATGCCGCCCTTGATGTCCTTGCCGCAGCCGCCTCTGCCAGGGCAGATCAGCAAAGATTACCAATCCCAGCAGCTGACTACCTGGACGTTGTGCGGGCACTTGACATCTTCCACCATGGGGACAACATTAACGGGTGCTCACCAGAACAGGTTTTGTATTTTGGGATGCTGTCTGAGATCTACAGAGCATCAGACGTAATCAATGGGCTGGTATCAAAGATCCGCACTAGGAAGTTAAGTGGGGTTGCGCCACTCTCTGAGGTGATTATGATAGATATGCTCGAACGAGCTTCGTCGGACTTGACTGAGGCCATCACGGGAGGAGCCTATCATCACTTATGTCAGCAACAGTTAGGCGAGTTTCTGTCGCCCCCTGCTTCCCGCATCTTAGATCGGATCGTCCCAAAAGAAGTTACCTCGACTGCTGAGGATAAATTAAAAGAGGACATAATGGATCAGGAGAAGGAGAGGCATTGGCGTGCTGTTGAACTAGGGTTCGTCGACTCTGGCGAGCTGTTTAAAGAGGTTGGTGCTCGACTAGGAACGGGAACTCACAATTCCTCTTGGGAGGTACTTCTGCAGGATGCTTCGTGGGCCGGAATGCATAAACAATACCATAACGCTGTCCATGCCTCCGACCCTATCCCTGCGACTCCCTTTCTCCCCATCCCTCTCGATCAGCTTCGATACTACCTCAGAGGACAGACTCCGGTACCCGTGGATCACGTCCTACATCAACATGCGTGCTTCCAGTGTCATTACTTGGGACATTGGTCCTGCCACAACGGACATGGATCCTGCTTTACTCCGGCCCTCGAGGAACCATCGTCTCCATCGACTTCATCGCCCATCACCTCTCGAACGCGTTCCCGCGTTTACACTACTCGCCGACCCCTATCCACTCGCTCAACCAACACGACCTCCCATTCGTCCTCAAGGGTCTGAGGACCTTAGAGGGGGGGTGATGTTACGCTTCCATCAGGGGTCTTGCCTTTTTCGGTTCCTCACGGTCACGTGCATCACGTGCCTCATTGTGTCCTTCTGTTGCTATTAGTGCCTGTGCACCTCAGACTAATTCCCAGGTTCCCCACCTTCCATATTAATGATGTGTTCACTTATTTTCATCAGTTGTTCTTTGTTTGTTCAGTGTTCGCATTTTTACTGTGCACAGAGTATCTTGTTCTTTAGTTACTGACTCTGTGCACCTAGGTGTGTAAAACTACATAGACAACAATTAAGTTACTGACTCTGTGCACATAGTGCTGAGTATTGGGATATTTTAACAGGTTATGAGCCCCGCACCTTAGGACTCTCTGGACACGTCATTTGCCACGTCATCCACCTCTGCGCAACTTCCCATACATCCTGGACCTATCCCTCGCTCTCTAGCCCTATATTTGTCGCCAGTAGCCCCAGAACTCACCCATTGCATCTGTGTCTTGCCAACATGAGTGAAGACATCACCACTGCTGCCCTCTCCATTACCCAGCTCACTGCCTCCAACTATGCTGCCTGGAACAGCGAAATGAAGGCCTTCCTGCGCTCTAAAGGACTGTGGACCATTGTCAGTGGTACTGAACAGCGCCCTCCTGTCTCTGAAAGCAATCTGTGCCTTCAATGGGACCTCAGAGCGAACCAAGCAGCTGGAGCACTGTATCTAGCTATCTCTGGTCGCTTCAGAACCCTCATTGAACCTGTTGAGGATCACCCAGACCTCATTTGGTCAACCCTGGCTACTATCCATCTCCAGGAGCCTCCCAGTGCTACAAATCAAGCCCCCATACCTTCCAATTCGCTCCAACAGCCCATGACTATGCATAGGCAATGTTTACCCAGCCAAAACCTGCCCCCAATTGCTGAGTTTGCTGGAAATGCAAGTTTTCGCTACACAGATCCCTCCTCTCCTCTCTACCCTCTCCAACTCGATGCAGATGTCCACTGGAATGCAGATACTGGTGCCACTGCACACATGACCCCTCATCGCCACTGGCTGTGCAATTACACCCCCAAATGTGTCCCTGTGAGACTGGCAGACAACAAATTGGTATACTCTGCTGGAGTTGGCTCTGTGGTGTTTGTGCCTGTGGTCAGAGGCCAGAAGCGTCGCCCTGTGGAGATCACCAATGTCCTGCATGTCCCTGACCTGCGCAACAACCTGCTCTCTGTCTTATATCTCTGTCGCAACAGGGGCTTCTCTGCCAGCATCAATTCTTTGCAGATATCCTTTAGACGCCCCCCTGGGCCTGTCCTCTTCATTGCAAGAATTATGGACAACAATAGCACTTTCCTGGAGGGGGAGACACTCCCCATCACTGAATATGCCTCTGCTGCAACCACCTGCCCTCTAGACCTGGACCTCTGGCACAGAAGGCTTGCCCACCACCATGTGGCTGGTGTTAAATCCCTTCTAGAGCGAAATTTGGTCACTGGCATGACCCTAGACTCAAAGTCCTCCCCTGATCCCATCTGTGAACCATGTCTGGCTGGCAAGATGCATGCAAATCCCTTTCCTAGCTCCACTTGGCATGCAACCAGGCCTCTGGAACTCGTCCACAGTGATGTGCATGATGTGGGCCATCTCTCCTTCTCAGGATATCGATATTGGGTCACTTTCATCGATGACTACTCGCGTTTTCGCTTTATCCTGCCTCTCAAGGCCAAATCTGAAGTCTTTGATGCCTTCCAGAGGTTCAAGGCATTTGCAGAGAACCAATCTGAGCGAAAAATCAAGATTTTGCGCGATGACAAAGGAGGGGAGTATATGAGCAAGGCCTTTGAAGATTTCACATCAAAATGTGGCATTTTGCGCCAGCATACTGTCAGGAATCGCCCCCAGCAGAATGGAGTTGCAGAGAGAGCAAATAGGGTGCTATCTGAGCGCATCACTGCGATGCTGGACGAGTCTGGGCTCTCCAAGGCATTCTGGGGTGAGTGCCTAGCTGCCCTGGTCCATGTCTGGAACAGGTGCCCCACTGAATCCCTCCAAAATGCGACCCCATATGAGCTATGGCATGGAAGGAAGCCAGATGTCTCCCACCTTCAAGTGTGGGGCTGTACTGCCTATGTACATGTCCAGAAAGACAAGAGGCGCCCTCTGGAGTCCCACACAGAGAAATGTGTCTTTATTGGCTATCCAGAAGGGTACAAGGGCTGGAAATTCTACAATCCCACCTCCAAGCGCACCATAATCTCAGAAAGGGCTGACTTTGATGAAAGGTACTTCCCCCTGTCCAAGCGCCCTTCCTTACCTTCTCTGGATGCTTCAAACCCACCCAATCAACCTCCACCTGCACCTCCAGCTTCCAAACCATCTTACTACCACCCTCACCCAGATTCTGACTCAGAAAGCGACTCTGGAGATTCCCTGGATCATGGGGGGGAGATAGAGCCTCTGGAGCCTCCAGCAGCTGATCCAGTGCCTATCCAGCCTCTCCCTGCTCACCCAGCTCAAGATGCGCCACCTCCTCACACTCCATCGCCTGCACCACCCCCAAGGGCACCTAGTCCTATTGGCATAGGTGCCAGACTACCCAGAAGGCGAAGACAGAAGCCCAGAGAGTGGTGGAAGCTCTCCCCTGCTCAATTGGAGGACTCTGGTGATGAAGAAGACTCTGATGATGAGTTGGCCATGTCTGCAGCCCTGCCAGATGAACCTCTTACATTTTCAGAAGCCATGAGTCGCCCTGATGCGGAAAAATGGCACAAAGCAGCCCTGGAGGAGTTGGCAGCTCACCAGACAAATGGGACTTGGAAACTTGTCCCTAGACCCCCTGGATGCAAAGTCATTGGCTCCAAGTGGGTATTCAAGGTCAAGAGGAATGCTGATGGCTCCATAGATCGCTACAAGGCCAGACTGGTCGCAAAAGGCTATAATCAGTGCCCTGGCTTTGATTATCTCGAAGTCTTTGCTCCTACAGTGCGCCTTGCCTCTGTCAGAGTGGTTCTAGCTCTTGCAGCGCTCCAGGACCTCCATCTGCGCTCTGTGGACATCTCCCATGCCTACCTGAATGGGGAAATGGACTGTGAAGTCTATATGGCACAACCTGAAGGATTTGTGGAAGGAAACTCGAAATCTCATGTCTGCCTGCTCCAGAAAGCCATCTATGGCAGCAAACAAGGTGGCAATCGCTGGAACAAGAAAATGCGCTCTGTATTGGAGTCCCTGCACTTCAAACAAACCTATTCTGATGCCAGCATCTATATCTACTCCAAGGATGGTGTCTCCATCATCTTGCCTGTTTTTGTGGATGATATGACTCTTGCTTTGTCTTCTGAAGCTGCCATAGACTCCTTCATCTCCCAACTCAGCCAGCACTTCAAACTGCGAGATCTAGGACCTACTACCCAACTCCTGGGCATCAAAATTGACAGAGATCGCCCCAATCACTCAATTTCGCTCTCCCAGCACCAATACTGCCTGGATTTACTGGAAAGGTTTGGCATGACTGACTGCAAGCCACTATCTACACCCATGGAGCCAAATCTTCGCCTCTCTCGCTCCCAGTCTCCCCAGGATACCTCAGAAATCGAGAAAATGCGCCAAGTACCCTATCTCTCCGCTGTAGGTGCTCTGATGTACCTTGCCACCACTACCCGCCCAGACATTGCCTATACTGTCGGAGTTCTGGCCAGATTCAACTCCAATCCTGGCTGGGCTCATTGGCAGGCTGTGAAGCACCTAATGCGCTATATCAAGGGTACTCTGGACTATTCCCTGACCTATTCTCCTGATCCTTCAACCTCTGAGCCCTTCACCACCTTCTCTGATGCAGATCATGGTGGCTGCAAGGATACTGGTCGCTCTACAGGTGGATATGTTGTCAAGATGGGTACTGGTGCAATCTCCTGGTGTTCCAAGCTTCAAAACACCGTTGCTCTATCTACCACTGAGGCAGAATACATAGCAGCTGTCCAGGCAGGCAAGGAAATCAAGTGGCTTCAAAATTTACTCTCTGAAATTGCTTCCCCACTGTCTTCTCCCTCTGTGCTGCACATGGACAACCAATCTACAATCTCTGTGGCCAAGAATCCTGAACACCATGGCAGAATGAAGCAACTTGATCTCTGCTTCTACTGGCTTAGAGATGCAGTCCAGGACAACCTCATTGCACCCACTTTTGTCCCCACTGATGCCCAGGCTGCTGACCTGATGACCAAACCACTGTCCAAGGCCAAGGTGATCAACTTCTGTCAGATGCTAGGACTAGGTGCATCAAGTGGGAGTTCTTAATGTGCAGAGGTGCACAATCAGGGGGGAGTGTTGCTATTAGTGCCCGTGCACCTCAGACTAATTCCCAGGTTCCCCACCTTCCATATTAATGATGTGTTCACTTATTTTCATCAGTTGTTCTTTGTTTGTTCAGTGTTCGCATTTTTACTGTGCACAGAGTATCTTGTTCTTTAGTTACTGACTCTGTGCACATAGGTGTGTAAAACTACATAGACAACAATTAAGTTACTGACTCTGTGCACATAGTGCTGAGTATTGGGATATTTTAACACCTTCGCCATAGTCGTCGTTCTAGGAGTACATATGCTCCAGGGACGTCTCGGATCTCCGGCTGTCCAGGTATTTCCAATACCTGTCGAGACTCGTTCCCCTTGACCTGGTGTTTCATTCCCTTTTGGTATAATTGACGACTTGTCTCTTTCTTGATCCGCTGACTCATCTATGTTGCTCGTTTGCTGTATTATAGTTCCAGTGTCTGGCTCCTTGCTGCGCATTAATTGCGCAGCCGGTATAGCCTTTGTTTCCTTGACTACCCCCATCTTTGACACCATATGACTCCTATCTATTTGACTGATTAGTTCGTTGATTACTGCGGATACGTGTCACGACTGGTACGGTACTCGTACTTAGAGGTATATAGACCTACGTACTTCGACCTGTATCTGCAGTTTTTCGATAGCTTGCAACTGAGCTAATCACTTTGCTTTAATCCTTGTTCTCTCTCCGTGCAAACAACCTTAGGGACTTGCCAGCAGACAGAACCTTCGTCGGATTCTCGTGATAACTCAGCCATAGGGGTAACGATATGTTCGGCCCGTAGACTCCCACCTCGTGCGCTTCATGCCTATTCCATTTGAAGAAGTCACCGCGCCCGGGCATAACAATGGGTGACCTAGACAGCAACCTCATCACTGAGGATAGCAGCATGTCAGAGATGGAGAATGAAGCATGGGAAGATGAACTTATGATGACATTCATGAGCCACAATACAATTCATGACTGGAGTGTCCTCTGAGAGCAAATACAACAAGATCTGAAGAAACACAAGCATTTAGTGCTCTCTCAAATCAATCAGCTCATGATCTTATCACACTTTGCAACACTTCAAGTCAGGGGTGTCTCTCAAATTGCAGCCAGTTTGGAGATTGCATGACTGTGGCATGATCCTGGAAAAGGCTCTGGTGCATGGTTCAGCCATCATGTCCATGCACTTGCACATCATTATCAGCTGTTCAAGCAGCTTCCAGAGGAGAAATGGGGTTTCCTCAATGATGAATCAGTGCAGCCTCATTGTTGGGCATGGTTATCAAGCCTTCCCACTGAGCAGGTCACATCCTGTGCATTCCAAAATGCTATCAACTCCAAAATATTTCCTGAGCTTGGAATTGTTCCAAAGCCAGCAGTCAGCAAGCAGACTGTACAGTATGTCATTGGCTGATCAAACTTGGTTGGTGACACACAGCTGTGTGCAAAGGTGTCTACATGGATGGGCATGGGCATGAAGATGTGGTAAAGTACCACAATGAAGTTTACCTGCACAAAATGCAGGAATTTGAATACCACATGGTCCAGTTTGATGGACCAGAGCTCACAAAGATTGAGCCAGACCTCAGGCCTTGTGAACATCAACTCAAAGTCTACTATCACAATGAGTGCTCCTTCCATGCAAATGACAACACAAATAGTGCTTGGTATGTTGTACTGTTTCTGCAGGGCACTGTTTGGACTCACACATTTGCAGCAGGCTTCATTGTGATGAACACATTCTGTGGAAGAAGGGAAGAGGTTGGATTATCCATGTGTCAGATTTTATCAATGAGGAAGATGGCCAGCTTACCTTGTGTGATGCTGAAGGATCATCAAAGATGCACAAAAGATTATATAACCTGGTGCCAATGGAGATGCATGGTGGACACATGATAACTTGCTCACACAGATGTGGTATGCTATCCAGATACATGAAGAGGTCTGTGGCCCAGGTGTCCAGGCATTATTCATCTTTGACAACTTGTCAGCACATGCAACACTGCCTCCAGATGCATTGCATGCATTTGACATGAACAAACTGAATGGTGGAAAGCAGAGAAATCAACAAGATACCACTATTCCTCACTTGAACCCTGATCCTACAAAATGGGGACTTCTCCAAAGGATGACAACACCCACAGGAGAACCAAAGGGTCTTCAGGCAGTACTCAAAGAGCAGGGCTTTGACCTTACAGGGTTGTGGAGTAAGTGTTCACCTGTGTGCCCATTCAAAAGCCAGCAGTGCTGCATGGCATGCTTGCTGAGTCAGTAAGATGACTTCTGCAACCAGACATCAATGCTCAAGAAGCTGATACAAGACACTGGGCACATTTGCTTGTTCTTGCCAAAATTCCACTGCAAACTCAATCCAATTGAAATGGTAAGTTTTGAATATTCTCATTAATACATATGGTTGATATGTCATTGTTAGTATTAGGGGGGGTCTAAGTACTGCTATCAGCAGGCAACAAAACCAAACTTCACTGAGGTGAAGGAAGCAGCAACAGACATCCTCAATTCATGTCCTGTTGAAGTCATCTGGCACTTTATCAACTATTCACACTGATTTTTGAGTGCTTACAGACTGGGGCTTATGGGACATGCTGCAGAATGGGCAGTACAAAAGCAGAAACAGCATTGCCAGGTATCACAGCGAGCAATGATGGCCATTGAGGCAGTCCTTAATCCATAGTGTATATCAACCTGGACCCTAGGCATGTAGATATTCTTGTTCAAACATCTGAAAAATTTGGCGGCTGAAAAATATCATGGGAGGCACTTCGTAAGTATCTTTTTGGATGTATTTTGGCTCACTGGATCCGAATCTGCCATTAGTTTGGTGTAAAAATTTCTCCTTCTGCCGTTACCAAATTGGTGGGCTTTGCTTGTCCCCGACTGTAGTTGGGTAATTTGTTACAACATGTACTAGGGCTACCTTTGGGGTCCTCTTCGGCAATCCCCACCGCGCGGGGTGGGGTTTGAAATATAGGGTACCAAATACATGCACATTCAAACCTTCCAGGGAAAGGTTGCGTACCCCTGTTCGATAGGGAGGCCGCGTGGCGCATTTCCTTCTCTTGTCCCTCACCAAACGACCCAGTCGACTCGCGTTCCACCACTTACAAGTAAGTCCTTTAGTATTTTCCTAATTTCGTCTCGTACTCACCTTCTTGTTTCCCCCTCTCGTCTTCCAGTGGTTGGCTTAGAAGTTCCGCAAGAATTTCTCGACTTGTGCTTCGACATCGCGAGGAAATTTCATAACTATCCCACTATCAATACGAGTTCCAAGTCTGACTTCATCTCAGACGACAGTCCCCCTACTTCGCCCGAGGACGCTGACGTCGATCCAGATGCAACGACGTATTACCACGGCTTGCCTTCGAAACCCACCTTGGTCTTTCGTACGGGGCCCCCGTCGGAGAAGCAAACCGGCCCTGAGACATACCTCGTGAAGAGGGAGATCAGGCCGGTCTTCGACGACAAGTTCGCGGCCGCATGGGAGGACGTGGGTACACACGTCTACCAATACCTTGACTCTGCCACTGTCAAGTGGACGACAATCGATGTCGTCCGCTTCGCCGAACCCGGAAAGCACGTCGGTCCCATCGTTCTATGGGTCGGTGTCAGGCCTGGGTCTCTCTCCCGCAAGCTTGCCCAGGTTGCGGCCCTTGCCTGCGAGAATATTCTCCTCTCGTTTCAGATCGTCGGCGTGGAGATAGCGTTTCGTGAGTCAGTCTTCAGGCGGTTCGGCCCTAGGCTCCTAAACTACGTCGCCACTGCAAACCCAACCGCCAGCGTTTGCAGTCCTCTCACCGCGGCACTCGGTCTCCGCATAGCATCGGTCTTCACTCCGTACGCTGAGTGCACCGGCGCTCTCTACCTCTCCACAGGCTGCCACAGCGAGACGGTCTACGTTCTTACGGCCCGCCACGTTGTCTTGCCACCCAAAGATATTCAGAACAAACTCTATCACCGTACGCACAACAGTCAGCGCCGTATTGAAATCATGCTCCCCGGTCCCATGGCCTTCCAGGGCGTGCTCACGTCTGCTATGGTCAAGATCGCCGATGACACGATCATGGTGGACTGTTACCAAAACCAGCTTGACGTACTGAAGAACAGGGAGGAGAGTGGGGACACGGACGACGTCGAGGCAGAACGGGCGGTGGTCGAGCCTAGATTGAGGGAGGCGAAGGCATCGATCAAGGTGATCAACAAATTCCATAGCGATGTCACCAAGGTCTGGAGCCAAGAGAATCATCGTGTCATCGGCCACGTCCTTTATGCTCCTCCTATTACTGTCGGCGCCGGCAGCAAGCGCTACACCGAGGACTGGGCCCTGATCGAGCTCGACCGCAACAAGATCGGCTGGGCCAACTTCAAGGGCAACGTGATCGACTTGGGTACGTTTTAGTCTATTTCATGAAGTCCGTCTATGCTCATTGCTCTACCCAGGCACGAAGATTGCGCCAGGCAAATTTACGTCGATGATGGACCCCGACCCCTCGGCCCCCTCGTTTAATTATCCGTACGACAGACTCTTTCCGATTCAGGGCGTCGTCCCGGAAGATGAGCTCGCTCGCCCGCGAATGCATGACGCAAACGGCGAGCCATGCCTTCTTCTCATCAAAAACGGCGCCGCGACGGGCACGACCATTGGCCGTGGCACCGGCATCAAATCGTTCGTGCGCGACTATTCTTCAGACGGCACTGAGCAAACGTCGATGGAGTTTGCGATTCTTGGGAATGATAGAACCGCTGCGTTCTCCGCCCGAGGTGACTCTGGTGCCATTATCGTCGACGGGAAGGGACGTGTCGCCGCCCTGCTCACCGGTGGATCCGGCCTGACGGAATCTACCGATATTACCTACGGAACTCCTTTCGAATGGCTCTTGGAGCGTATCAAGGCCAAATTCCCCAACGCCCATCTCTACCCTACCATGGCTTAGGCGTCGCGACGTCGACCTGCAATGGAGACGTCTCGATCTTGTTTAGGTCCGTTTCGAAGCATGTTCGGACATTGGATTAGCCTCGTAAAGTAGCATCTGGTTTTCTCTTATAACATAATCGCGTACTACTGTATTCCCCTCCCCCAAGATAACTTGCACGAACATTGTAAATCCCCTCCCCCACTCCTCTACCCCTTTCGATAGCTGTACGTTGGATCAACAATGGTGATTTTGTGTTTCCCTTACGCGCGCGTGATACAGTAAAGTTTGATGCCTAGGTAGGATTGACTTCGGCACATAGTACTCGAAGTTTCATTCTCCGACACAAGAAATGTCCTGCAAGAGATCGTTGGGGCCTTGGAAGGAGCCTTAGATTCAATTTGATTACAATCTCATTTCAATTAGAAGTTTAATTGTGGGCATTGCAATTGGTTGCAGTGCATTGAAATTGATATACAAATTTTCTGCCAACTAGTACATGAGGATAGGGCCATTTTGCACAGCAGGCACATTGTTGGCCTCATAGCTAGAAGTTTAGACAGGTAGTGGGGTGTCAGCACAAAGCCATCTTGTCTTTGACATTGATGACCTACATGCCAGCAATCTTGCAATTCAACATTCATTTCAATGACATCACTGCTATACCAACCTCTCATCAACCATGACTACCCCCTAAACGCACTGTCATTCTCCCATACCCAACCAACCTGACCCCAAAACCTGCTGAGCTACAGCCAGTATGCCAAGCCAAGGACTGGCTAGAGCAATGGCAACTGCACCCTGGCATCATGCAGTTGCCAGACATCCCACCAGATGTCCAAGACTATGGAAAGCCAGACAGTCACACTCAGGTACATGGTTGGGGATGTGCTGTACATCTACTGCATTTGGTAGTTGGCCACCTTGGGACCTGGGACAGCCCCAGAAAAATACACATGGGTGTTTATAGATATTTATGCAGACTCTGCCGAGGTCAAGTCCAAGTGATGACATTCTAGTTACCATAGTACTACATAATGTATCAAGTACCACAGGTACTTGCCTTCCACTAATACCATGCCTTGCTGGGAGAGCATCAGTGCAAAAGTGTGCTCAGAATCACTGCTATTCAGGGCATTGATGATCATATCAATTGCCAGGCAGTACTGTGAAAATGAACCTTCAGTATCTTGGTAGCTGTTGAGCACACTCTGGAACTTCAATTGCAGCTGCTTGTCGAAAGCTGAGACTGAAGCTTCACATTATGTAATTGTGTAGCCACCTCTCATGGAGCACTGCCCACCCTTGCCACCTGCTGTAGATAATTCTATAGCCACTGGTCCGCTTTTTGGCTTTTTACCCCTATCTCATTTTCCAAGCTATTCAGGGCCACTAATATACTCAACTAAGTGTTCAATTATGCTCTAATATACTTATACGTCATGTTAATGATCATATATGATGCATGCCAGCAGAGGATAGAGCCCAGTATGACAAGGGAGCTGACCCAGGGGACTACAGGGCAGTAGGGTGGGAAATCTCAATATATACCAAATGTGGACATGGGTTGGGAGTAGTGGTGGGCCAGCAGCATTTTTAACTTGTCAGTGGCTATGGAATTATCTATGGCAGACTGGCAAGGGTGGGCAGCACTCCATGAGAGGTGTGGCTACACAATTACATAATGTGAGGCTTCAGTCTCAGCTTTCGACAAGCAGCCACAATTGAAGTTCCACTGTTCTCAACAGTGGCTGAGAGTGAAGCTTCAAAAAATACAGTGTAGGGTGTTTTCTGATGAAGAAAGTGATGATGATGATGACCTATTCCTAGACAAGTGGTAGATACTATTAGTTTTCTATGTAAGCTGAGTCACAAAGCATGACATAGAATAGAGTCCATGTATGAGCTAAGTGAAGTGGCCCACATGTCTTGCTTCAGCACACTTTGCCATGGGCAGAACTTGCACATCCAGCCCTCCATTCAGTACACACTGCTCCTTTTTTGCACCCACCCTCCTCTCCCTCTCTCAGGTCCAATAAGCCTTTTCCCCCCATTTTTGCCCACAGGCAGACCATTGGCATCTAAGTTTCTCAAGTGAAGAGTAGACCTGTTCAGTACCCATCCCACCCTCACAGCTCACTCTTTGCCCTTAGATCCAGTAGCTCTTCCATGCCAGAACACCCTTCAGGTTTTTGCCCATTCCCCTTTAGCCTTCATCACACAACTCTCTCACTTCTATCCCACTGAATCCATACACTAGTGCATGCATCCTTTCTTTCATTACTAGTGGAGTGTTGATGTACATGGAGTAGTATGTCAGGCTTGTATCTACATTTCCATGGCCATTTTTCATGATTCATTTTAATATATGCAAAGCTGTTAAATTACATCTTGGGTAAGTTTGCAGTGTCTTGGGTCCCAAGGGGGTCAATTACCAAGTCTAGTATTTACAGGTGCCTCGCCCACCACCTTTCTGAGCATGACTGTCTGGCTATCCATACAAGACAGAGTCCATGAGGTCTCTTGTAGGACAGTTCAAACAGAGGAAGCTATGAAGACTAGAAAAAGGAGTGTAACTAGTAGGGTCAGATATCATAGAGTGATGACTTTAGAAAAAAGGTATCTCACCTCAGCTTGAGTATGTCAAGACTGAGGTGTGTTTGAAAGGCAAAAACTAACACAAGCATGAGCATATTACATAAGGCTGTGTCACTGAATAATGAAGACAGAATGTGCCACAACATGCCCACTGAACAAAACAAGTCCTCAAAAGCAATACCCATGCCTCTAGAACATGTGAGATGTCTCTCACAAGACAGACCCTTGGTTAGGACATATGCACTCTGCTCAGTAGTAGGAACAAACTCAACAGAGATTTCACCCAAGTCAAGCTTCTCTTGAATAAAGTGGTACCAGATAGCAATGTGCTTTGCATGGTCATGAAACATTGTATTCCAGGCTAGGGAAATATGTATATTATGCAAGGTTCCCAAGTCTGCCAAAGAAGAGGGGAAGACTGGCTACACCAATTACAAACATGTTATTTGGCATGAAGCATTCCTTTGTATCATTAATAGACTCACTGAACTCTTGAAGCTAGGATACAAATATGAGTGCTATGACAAGATCACTTGGTGGCTCTTTCCATTGATTCTCATCTTACATATCTGCTGACTATGAAGAACAGTAAGTTGAGGGCACTACAAGTGCATATTGGACATACTGATAACTATGTTGACATTAGATGCATGATGAGCCTAATTTGAGGCATGAAGAGTAAATGTCGATGCTCAGTTTGTTTGGTTCCCCTCAAGGAGTTATCCCAGCTTGCCAAATCATTTCCAATGCATACTGTCAAGGTCACACAACACCCCTGACTTCCTCTTAGGGTGGAGTAGGAGTGGGTTGGGCTGCAGAGTACAGCAGTCAAAGTCTGAAGTGAATCCAACCACTGGATGGTGAGATATTCAACAAACAGTGAGTGGAGGGGTATGGAGGAAAGTTTCAGAGACAGAGGTCAGAGTCAGAGGTCAGAGGTCAGATGAGAGGGTGTTGGGTTCAGCTAGTGTGCTGCCCCCTTGCACAAGCTCAGCCCTTGTATTTCAGAGGTAGAGCAGACTCAGAGGGAGTGGAGACAAAACTCTGGAGGGAACTGAGAGGGAGTTGGAAGTGGGGACTTTATTTGATATTTGTACTCATTACATTGGAGTACTATGCAGCCTTATATACAATGTAGGTCAAGGGTGGGGCAGTGTAGAATGCAAGCCAATAAATGTATAACAGGTTAGCAGTACCTCCAACACAAGGGATAGAGGATGGGGATGATGGGGGCCTTAACTGAGACAAGGGAACTACTACAATGAGGGAGAGAGGGTAAATACTGAAGGAGTGGAAGAATGGAGAAAAAACTGACACAAGGGCAGAACCCTATCTGGAATGCAGGGCTGCAAGTCTGACATCCCACCAAGCCAACCAAGGTCTCAGAGGAGGCACAGGCAAAGGTCTGGCCTTCACATGACTGGCCTGAGAGCAGAGGTGGGCAGAGTTGGTCAGAATATGGACAGGGGACCTTGGAGAGGTGTGGAGATGTGTCAGAAGGGTCAGAGGAGCACAGGAATGCATTGGAAGAGGGCAGAGAAATGTGGGAACATGTGAGAAGAGGGCAGAGTAGGTGTTAGGGGCTTATGCTGGTGTCATGGTCATGACAACCATGTATCATGCTTGATATTCTGGGTGCTGACCCAAACTTGGACCATGAACCACTCAGTTTCTATTGATTGGCAAGGGTGCCTCACAGCATAATATGGCCAAAGTGTACTTATGTCTGTATGAGTGTGCTGGACATGTCATGCCTTACCTTGTGGTCAGCAAGGTCCAGAAACTGACAGAGAGGTCACATCCTGGAAATTGTGGTAAGCATGATTCACAGATGGCAGTCATGCATTTCTTGAACAAGGTATGTTGGTTCACATTTACATGAATTGTTTGGCACCAACAGCAGGTTTTTAAGTGCATTACAATACACTGATGAATCCCTTTGAGCTCTAGATGTATCACCAGATCAAGAACATCATTGGAATCAACCTGACATTTTATGAGTATCTATTTACTATTGATGCAGATATGACTGCAGAGCTGTACACACTTAACCACCTCATTCTGCAGAAGTCATGTCATACTGCTTGGTACCAGGGGAATCAAGGAAGCTGAGTGGCCATATGATGATTCTTGACAAGAAAGTCCTTGGTGGGTGTGGTGAAATATCCCTTTCCAATGCCAAACAGTGGGTTTTGATGATGATGCAGGTGCATATAGTCCCTGCAATTTTTTTGTTGGTGTGAGGGCTGAGGCTGGTTCATTAGGTGTATGAGTACTTCATCTCCCATCACATGGCCAAGGCATTTGAGAGTCTGTTTGGCTTGGTCACTGGCTTGCCTGGCTGTTTTACCCTGTTCTGTCTGCACACACCAGACATGCACAAGCCCCATCTTGTTTCTAACCAACTTGCCCAAGATTATTCCCAGAATTGTGTCAATACCTTACACATGAAGAACCTGCTTCATCTCAGAGAAGATCATTATTTAACAGCTCTATTGTTCAAACACTTCCCAGTGTACAAGACACAATTTATCTGGGATGCTCATGTGGAGATGGTCACTCCAGATGATTGGAATGTTCTGCTCTCACAACATCATCATTGGATCAACTTGACCATTCATACTCTTGGTGAACTCATGTTCCTGGATCAGCTTTGTGGTTTCTGTTGCTTCTCCATGTCACAACCATGTCTAGACTACCCTAGACCAGCTCTACCCTGGTCTCATTCTGCCCTTGCCCTGGTCCCAGCCTTGGTACTTCAGCCCAGAAATGTGTTAGCTCATGAGGCACTACTGCAAGGCAGTGCCCAATCAAGTTGTTCACTCAGTTGAGACTGGACTGGCATGATACCTGGCCCCATTGCTAATCCTGCCCCAGTTCCTGGTAAACCTTTTGTTCATACCTTGCTTGATAATATTCTTTGTAATGTTGTACTTACCAATCGGTGTCACACACCAAAGGTGTTTGGTGAGGTGGACATGGATGTAGCTGATGAATGGAGGTGAAGACCATAGCCCTCATGCAAAGAAGGACAGCCAGCAATGTCGGCAGTCATCCCTCGCACAAGAACAGGTTGTCAATGCCAAAGAAAAAGGAGGAGGCGAGTTAAGCGCCAATAAAATTCTTAAGTGCCCGTGTACAGCATTCTGGTTTTCGACGTATCTCCACCAGTTCTGCAGACACCGAAACCATTCCCACACTCGCTTGTAGTGCTCAGCCATGTGATCCTACCTTCCAAGATTGGAAAGGATTTGTGCACTCCACACATTTCTACAGCACTCCCTCCAAAAGACACTCATTTTGCTAATTCTTCTGATATGGCTGCCTCCACATCAGTCATTTCACTTGTTCCCTTTGCTAGGGACCATGGCTACATATATCTACCAGGAGTTCCTACCAGCTTCTGTCCTAAAGTGTCCTGGTACATCCCACCCTTGTCTGCCCCCTCTCAGCCCATCCAGCTTGGACAGTGTGTTCTTTTTGTCAGTATGACCTCCAGGAGGACGTTCTTTGGATGCCTCAGGTCTGTCATTTGCTTGGAAAGGTCTTATGTGGTCGTTTCAGTCTCTCCAGTCCAAGAAGCATATGGATCCTTCCTCCCTGCCCCCTGCAACATCTTCATACCAGTCTCGTCCATCATTCTTCCAAAATTGCGACAGCTACAGTATAATCTACTGTTCTCCACTCTCCCTGATCGCATCCATGGTGAGTATGATGCACATCTTGCCTCCTTGTTGCAAGATACAGCAGAAGATGCTCCCCCTTCATCCTCTCTTCCAACAGAGCCTCATTCATGAAGTTTTTATTTGCTTCACTGAGAGGATGGTTTGGGGGGGAAAGTTGCGATCCCCTATGCTCCTGTCACCCCACAGACCCCCAAGGCTTGACCCCTGTTGACATCTGACTCACCCTGTCCACTTTTGGATGTACTATATCAGCATCAGATCAGCGCTGCCTCTCTGTCATCCCACTTTGGCCTAGAAGCGATCTCTTCAAGATGTGACATGCACAGCCTCCCCTGATGTGATTCCAGTGCACTTTCCCAGTTCCTGACATTGCTTGACTCATACTTTGACATTCTGACTGTCTTTGACTCACCTATTGCCAATACTTACCAATCTTTTGACTTTGCTTACTGATTCTTCGCTTTTTGGCTTACTTATCCTTACCAATGCTTACCAATGCTTTCCAAGATGATTACCCATCGCTTACATTCCTTACTCATCAGTTACCAATCGCTTACCAAGTGTTTGCACCTTGTTTTCCATAGGCAATGCCCCTGTACTGTATATAAGTCACTGTACTTAGGTAGCAAAAAAAGAAGACATCAGAGAGCCCCTCTTGCTCGCAATTTATCATCTCTCAGCAAATCATTCATCAGCTTCAATAGTTGAGACTTTATCAAGAGTCTAGCTATCATCTACTTTGCTTATCATCATCTATCATCCATATACTTCGCTCCAAGCCCTCCCTGAGCTCAGTACAGCTTAGGACATCAAATTAAGTCACCATCCATCCTTCTGTAGGCTGACAGCAGTCTACCCTATCGCTTTCCATCACATTCTTGCTCCCTCTTCGTCAGGAGCACCCCCAACCCTCAGCACTCATCTTTGAGTGTTGTAGCTTGCAAAAAAACCCTCCCAAAGAACAGGTTCTACCATCTAGGTACCGCATAGGCACACCACCACTCGCTTTCATTGTCTTTTGTGTTGGTTTTGGTTGGTTTTCACCACTGAACCTCACTTCGACTCACATCGGTTTACCAATCATCACTGTACTGGTCTCCAGTGCTATGTTACACTTACCTTGCCTTTAGTATTTAAGCCATAGGAACAATTGTTTAGCCTCAGTCTGAAACCAATCAAGTCTCATCTAACCCAGTCTCCTCTGTTTCTGCCTCTTGGCCAGACTATGGCCCACACAAGGGAATAGTGCTGCCCTTCAGTCACTAAGTTCAATAGTCCAACCCTCTGGTATCTTATTTACTTCTCTGACCCCTGACCAGACTCCAGGCTGGCCTTGGACTAGTGATGAACCAGACTTAACAGTGTTTCAGACTCACACTTGTGTGGGTCACTACCCTTCTGTCAAAACCTCAGCAACACATCCTTGGCATGCCTACCCAGACTAGAACCCAAGCAGCACAGGTATGTGCTACCACCAATCCAGAATCCACCTCAGCTGTTGACTTGCACCATGCTGCTGCCCTGGTGTCCTTAGGGACAGCCAGAAGGTCACCCAGTGAGGTTGGTAATCTCAGGGGCTTCTCAGCCTGCAAGTCTACCACACCCACTCCTAGTCAACCTCCTGCACCCACCAACTATCCAAATGATGAACTGGACCCAGACAAACCAGATGACAATAACCCTGGTGGTGATGACCCTGGTGATGATGGTCCTGGTGACAATGGGCCAGGAGATGACCTGGATAACGACAAAGAAGACCCTCTCCCAGAAGATGATGTCAAGCCTGGGGTAACCTTGCTTGACCACCTTGCTAAAGCCATAGAGGTTCTCACACACAATGCCTGTACCAGCTCTGAATCATCTTCCAGGACCAAGTTGCACAAACCAGACACCTTCAATGGGACAGACCCAAAGAAGCTGTGTGAATTCCTCATCCAATGCAAACTTAACTTCTGGGACTGGCCCCAGGCCTTTCAAAGTGATCAAGCCAAGGTCACTTTTGTGCAGTCATTCCTGAAAGGGATGGCTCTCAAGTGGTTTGAACTGGATTTACTTGGGATTGAAGACCTGGAAGACTGGCCCTACTGGATGGACTTGTGGAAAGAGTTCAGCATAGAACTCCAAACCACCTTTGGACCCCATGACCTGGTGGCTGATGCTGAAAGCCAGCTAAACCACCTCCAAATGAAAGATAATCACTGGGTCAATAAGTACATAGTTGAGTTCAACTGGTTGGCCTCTCAAGTCTGGGGACACAGTGATGGTCCTCTGTGCCACTTCTTCTACACTGGTCTCCCTGACCATATCAAAGATGAGGTCTGCCAGGTTGGTAAACCTAGAACCCTGCACAAGCTTCACCACTTAGCCCAGGAGATTGATGCATGCTACTGGGAACACAAAGAGGAGGTTCAGTGGTCCAGTAAGCATCAGGGGTTGTCCTCTGGCAACAAGTCAACTTCAAACCCTGGTCACAACACCCAGTCCAAGCCTGGTCAGGAGAAATCCAAGACCAGCAGTAATTCCAGAAATGGCAACTCCAGTAGCCAGTCTTTGTCTAAACCTGCCTCAATTGGTCAGACCAGCTCTAACATGTCCAAGCCAGACTTGAGAAAGCTAGGCAAAGACAGCAAGCTGACACTGGAGGAGTGCAAGTATCATAGAGACAACAACCTTGGCATGTTTTGTGGGGGCACTGGACATTTCACAGATAAGTGTCCCAAGAAAGCCAAAGCTCATGCTGTGGCTACCTCTGAGGCAACACCAGCCTCAACCTCAGGCTCTGACCCCAAGGCAAAAAAATAGGTAGCAGCTCTCAGGACTCTGCACAGACTGAGAGCTGCATTGACTCTGGCTGTGCACTCACAAAGGCTTGTTTCAACATGTCAGCTCTTTCTAATCCCAATTCATTAACTCCCTACATTTCTATTGTCAGTCATGATTTGCCCCAGCTCTGTACACTGGTGGACTCTGGTTCCACACATGGCTTCATAGATAAAGAATTTGCCAATCAACACTCATTTTCCCCTTACTCTGTGTCCCCTATCCAACTCTGGCTCTTTGATGGGTCATCAAGTTTCATTATCACCCAAGCAGCAGATCTTTTGGTTCAATTTGTGACTGGTGATGTCACCCCAGTAACCCTGTTTTTAGCCCTGTTGGATTCTGAATGTAAGATAGTCCTTGGACATGACTGGCTCACCTGCTACAATCCATCAATTGATTGGGTATTGAGCAGTCTAACTTTCCAGACATCTACAGGAGGAATGCCAATGCTGTCAACAACCCCTGCAACCCTGGCCCTAACCAGCCTTCCCAGTCCTGGTCAGCCTGACCAACCCAACCCTGGCCCTGTTCCATCTGTACCATCTGTCAACTCACAGCCCCATGAAAGCTCCCCTTATAGCCCTGATCAATGCAGCTGCATATGTACATGCTTGCAAGCTAGAGGGATCTACCCAATTCCAGCTTCATCTATGCCCACTGGACCTGGACCTAGCCTGGTCTACCTCTACCAGCCCTCCACCAGACTTGGCTGGTGTACCAAAGGACTACCATGACTTTGCTGATGTCTTTAGCAAAGCCAAGGCATCTACTCTCCCTCCACACCAGGAGTACAACCTTAAGATTGAACTGGAAGAGGGTTATACACCACCCATTGGAACTATCTACTCACTATCCCCAGTCAAGCTGCAAGCTCTCCAGGCATTCATTGACAAAAACTTGACTACTGGTTTCATCTGGCCCACTTTTCCCCCCTATGCTGCACCAGTCCTTTGTGTAAAGAAGAAGGACAGCTCACTCCAGTTATGTGTTGACTTTTTGGGCCTTAACAAGCTCACCAGGAAAGACCAGTATCCCTTACCACTGATATCTGATCTCCTCAATTCCCCTAGTCACACCAAAATATACACTAAAATCAACCTGAGGCATGCATACCACTTCATCTGGATTGCACCTGGTGATAAGTGGAAAACAGCCTTCAGCATGTGCTATGGGTCATATGAGTGGTTGGTGATGCCTTTCAATCTTACCAATGCCCTGGCCACCTTCCAGTGGTTTGTCAATTCAATCTTTGCAGATATGTTAGATGTCTGCATTGCCATCTACCTCCACTTCAGTCACCCCCCCCCCCAGGGGACCTATTAGGTTCATATATTCTTATGGATGTATCCACCTTGGAACAGTGTGGAACTCTTTCCCTGCATCCTATCATGTTCATTCTTGTACAGTGTTTTTCCCCAACCTTATGTCTCTACTGCCACTCCATGCCCACACCCTGTCCCTGCTGACCAATCATCTATGGCTGTGTCCTACACCCCTGTCCTGCCTCCCCTACTCCATGTGCCCCCCTTTAAACATGACAACATCCTCATTGTCTGTTAGCTTGCCACCCAACTCTTCCTGCATGCTGTCTGCTCTTCCCTGTTCGACTGCTCCCAATGCTGCCTCTTCCTCTCTTCCAGGTGCTCACCCTTCATGACCATTGTTGTCGGTGTCTGTCTCATCATCCTCTTCACTCCTTTCACCATCTGATTTGCTTCCTCCATCCACATTCCTTCTCCTGTCCCTTCTGGTACATCTTGTTCTGTTTCCATGCTTTGTAGTTGTGCCAGGTATTCTTGTTGATCCACATGTAGTTGTGTTCCTTCTCTTGCTATGAACATGCATAGTCTTTGTGTGCTGAACTCCCCTGGGACTGGTGTCACACACCAAAGGTGTTTGGTGAGGTGGACATGGATACAGCTGATGAATGGAGATGAAGACCATAGCCCTCATGCGAAGAAGGACAGCCAGGAATGTTGGCAGTCATCCCTCACACAAGAATGAGTCATCAGTGCCAGAGAAAGAGAAAGGGAGCAAGTTAAGCACTGGCTAAAATTCTTAAGCACCCATGTATGGCATTCCAGTTTTTGACATATCTCTGCCATTTCTGCAGATACTGAGACCATTCCCACACTCACTTGTAGTGCTCAGCCACACGATCTTACCTTCCAAAATTGGAAAGGATTTGTGCACTCCACACATTTCTACAGCACTCCCTCCAAAAGATGCTCATTTTGCTAAATTCTTCTGATATGGCTGCCTCTACATCAGTCATTTTGCTTGTCCCCTTTGCTAGGGACCATGGCTACATATATCTACCAGGAGTTCCTACCAGCTTCTGTCCTGAAGCATCCTGGTACATCCCACCCTCATCTGTGCCCTTTCAGCCCATCCAGCTTGGACAGTGTGTTCTTTTTGTCAGTATGACCTCTAGGAGGACGTTCTTTGGTCACCTCAGGTCTGTCATTTGCTTGGAAAGGTCTTATGTGGTCATTTCAGTCTCTCCAGTCCAAGAAGCATATGGATCCTTCCTCCCTGCTCCCTGCAATGTCTTCATACCAGTCTTGTCCATCATTCTTCCAAGATTGCAACAGCTACAGTATAATCTACTGTTCCCCACTCTCCCTGATCACATCCATGATGAGTATGATGCACATCTTGCCTCCTTGTTGCAAGATACAACAGAAGACACTCCCCCTTCATCCTCTCTTCCAACAGAGCCTTGTTCATGAAGATTTTATTTGCTTCACTGAGAGGATGGTTTGGGGGGGAAGGTTGTGATCCCCTATGCTCCTGTCACCCCACAGACCCCCAAAGCTTGACCCCTGTTGACATCTGACTCACCCTGTCCACTTTTGGATGTACTATATTGGCATCAGATCAGCACTGCCTCTCTGTCATCCCACCTTGGCCTAGAAGCAATCCCTTTGAGATGTGACATGCACAGCCTCCCCCTAATGTGATTCCAGTGCACTTTCCCAGTTCCTGACATTACTTGACTCATACTTTGATGTTCTGACTGTCTTTGACTCACCTGTTGCCAATACTTACCAATCTTTTGACTTTGCTTACTGATTCTTCACTTTTTGGCTTGCTAATCCTTACCAATGCCTACCAATGCCTTCCAAGACAATTACCCATTGCTTACATTCCTTGCTCATCAGTTACCAATCACTTGCCAGGTGTTTGCACCTTTTTTTCCAAGGGCAACACCCCTGTACTGTATATAAATCACTGTACTTAGATAGCAAAAAAAAAGAAGACATCAGAGAGCCCCTCTTGCTCACATTTTATCATCACTCAGTAATTCATTCAGCAGCTTTGATAGTTGAGACTTTATTAAGGGTCTAACTATTGTCTACTTCACTTATCCTTGTCTATCATCAATATACTTTGCTCCAAGCCCTCCCTGAGCTCAGTGCAGCTTAGGACATCAAATTAAGTCATCATCCATCCTTCTGTAGGCTGACAGCAGTCTACCCTATTGCATTCCCTCACATTCCTGCTCCTTCTTCATCAGGAGCACCCCCAACCCTCAGCACTTGTCTTTGAGTGTTGTAGCTTGCAAAAACCCTCCCAAAGAACAGGTTCTACCATCTAGGTACTGCATAGGCACACCACCACTTGCTCTTTTTGTCTTTTGTGTTGGTTTTGGTTGGTTTTCACCACTGAACTACACTTTGACTCACAGCAGTAATGTGGGGAACACTGTGTAGGAGTTGTCCTCAAAGGCATTGCAGGTCACCATAAAACAGAGTGCCTTATAGTAATATTGAATGTAAATCACTCATATATATCTTTTCTCTGGGCACAAACTATTTATTGATGAAACTTAGGTATGCATCCCAGTATCTATGTCTTTTTGATGGCACCTGCAATGGTAATGGGGGCAAATAACCAGTTCCAATGTCCTCCAACCAATCCTCATCCTCTGTAAATTCCCCTTCATTTGCTTGCTCAGTGGGACATTCCTCTTCCAGTGCCATCTCTTCAATGGCCATCAACAGCTCATCATCTCCTTCTGACACTACATCCCCTTCATCAGAGCCATTCTCTTCAAATACTGGTGCTGTTAGATCCTCTGAAGCATGGGTTCCACCAGGATTATGTGTGGCAGCAAGGCAATCCCTGATGTCTTCTGCTGTAGGTCCCCATGGCCTAGATGGAGCCCATGCATATGGCATATGTCAAAGCTTGGCCTCCCATTTGACATATACTGCAACAATGGAATCCCTGTAGGCATGCAGGTGATACTTGTAATATTCATCTAACTCCCTATGAGATGGGACATAAACATGGTATTTGCACTCACCTGCCACATTGTCCAGAGCAGACCATACACTCAGCCACTCCATGGAAATCCATTCCTGTATGATAGATTGCTCTCTTGACAACCTTCTTTCTTCTTCATTACAGCAATCATCTTCCAACATCAGCCTGATTCCCTTGGGCACACTCTCATCAGCAAGCCAATGTGGGGTGCTAGCACTAAGCTCCTCAAGACCATCCTGCCAAATATCACTATCAACATCCAGCTGAAAGATACCTTTAGCAGGTATGGGATTGGGAGGGATGGCACCAGGTGATGCCTTACACAGTCATATCATACTCTGCAGTTCACCACAGAGATTATTGTATGTGGTGACAAGTTTCAGGATGGTAGGCTCTCATCATTTTATGGATGACTCTACATGTGACTGTAAATGGTTTTCTACATGATGTTATTGAAAATAGCAGCCAGAAATAAAAATTTGCTCACTACTGGAAGAGGTCCCATATGACCATTGTAGTCACTGGAACTCAAACTTGCACTGATGAAGTTGCTCCCTTATCCAAACCTTAAGTGCTTGTGCATTTGTTTGTATTTGGAGTCACTTGTTGTTCCTCAGCAGATGAAGGTCAGTTTGGGCAGAAAGTCCCAATGAAGCCTTTTTCTTCTTGAGGGCCTGGGCTGCCTTTGACAGTGACCCTTTTGTTGCAGCAAGTTGTAGATTGTAGTCAACAATGTCTTTGACATGATCATCAACAAGATCCTTCTCCAACTAATCCACATGGCACTGATAGTCCTCAACTGTTTTCTCCAGAACAAGAACATGTGCCAACTGTTCAGAACCCTTGTTCTTTGACTGACCTACAAGTTGGTGAGTCATATGATTGATCACACACACAAAGGGAGCAGACTAACAAGGTAGAAGTTGAGTTTGTGCATATACTTGTGCAGCCCACTCATGTTGTAGAGTCTGCATGTCAACATGCAGAGCATGAAGAGCCTCCAAAGCCACCAATTTCCTACTTTTGCAGAGGGACCATTTCCTGCTCAGCACTGGCCAAATGCATCAAAAGACTTCTTGTCCAAGTGTTGAATTTGATTGTCAAGGACAAATAATCTCTGATGATACTAAGGGTAAATTGAGCACTGGAATTATTTTTGAAGAATCAATGCTTACCCCAGATACTTGAAGAATTGGAATAAGCATTTTTAGGGCACTCCATAGTTGCTCACACCCCTCACCATCTGACAAGCCAAAGCCTACACATTTATGTGGGTGATATACCAATTGGCATGGCCATTGATGACCATAAGCATGGAAGACAGAAATACCAAACTTCAACCTGGAGAGTATCCATCATCAAGGAGTTTCCACTTTCAACAACTACACTCCAATTGACAACCAATGTCATATAAGAGGCCAACAGTCATCTTGGCAGGGAGATGGTCAAAGAGATGTTTCACCAGCACTAGGGCATAGTGCTGCTTTTTCCCCTGCTGATGTCATATTAACCAACCAGAGGACATGATCATGATGACACAACAAAGCCATAAGCCCTGTATCTGCAAAAAATTGTGTGCTGGCCTTTTGCCTCTTCTCATCTGCTGCATGGAAAGAATCTCCACATCCATCCAACACAGAGGCAGGCACCCTTATTCCATCCTCCAGCCTGTCCTGCTGGTTTTGAGTCTGAGAATGATGTTGACTGGTTGGGAGGGATCTCTGTTTCTCAATGAAAACCTCCATGGCCTTCACCTCTGACTCAGGGATGAATACAGTGCTGGTGGGATTGGGAGGGTTATCAGTCACAGATTTGTTGGTTCTCATCTGAGTGAAACATGCATCTGAGCAGACAATGCAATCAAAGCTATTGGGTCTCAGTCATCTAGTCAGCAACAATGAGCTTGTCATTGACTCAATCATCCTGAGGATGGTTAGAGCTCTGTAAGTCACCTCCCCCAAAGCAAAGAGGACAGTGAGCACATAGGTAGTCACTTGGCCAGGGGCTATCTTGCTGTGGCATGGAGTTTGGGCAAAAGGACTGAACTATAGCAGAAATATGGTCCTCCACATATATTGTCAATACAGTATACCAATGATAATCATTACTGAAACACTGCCAGAGATTGTCCTGATTATTTGAATAAGCACCCATCATTACAACAGAGATATTTGTGTGGGTACATGTACATTCAAACCATGATGATATACTGATACAAGAAGTAGCATACAGGGTGGATGTGAAGACAAAGGCAGAGATCTAGTGATGGTGTTTGGAAAAGAACATACCTTGAACTGCAGTCTATACCCTTGACCATCCAGGAAGCTTTCTAGTGCTTCACACCATGCAGTTGTGTTTGGGGTTAGCCAGACAAAGAGCTTCTTTACAAACTCCAGTACACAAAGGTCAACTGCCAGAGTAGGTACCACAGGAGATGATGCAAATAACCCATGGCCCATGAGGCATATAGGAGCTGGGGTGCATGCACAGTAGCTTATCCCAACATCCTCCAAACCTGGGTATACATGAGCATCACATGAGCAAACAACAAAATGGTCACATATGGTCAAAGAAGAGACAGAAAACAGTGAGTTGATACACTGTGCAAGTGCAACATCAATGGATGACTGAGGGGTCTACTGTCATGCAAAGGGATTGGGATGCCTCAAGATAGCACATGTAGGGCTTGAGAAGTGCTGGAATGATATCTTGTGACCACTGTTGCCATTGGTTCTTGCACTTCTGTGAATCACTTGGACATGAAGGCAAGCCAACCTTGCTGAGTTTGAGCTCATTCACAGCATTGAAGACATCAACAGGTTGGTGCTGAGGGTGATGTGGCATTGCAGCAGTAGCTTGAGCATGGTGTTGGCAGCCTGGAAGTACAAAGACAGGTGGAGGTGCAGGGAGGTACAGCACTTTCATACCAAAAGGGCAGTGTTGACAAGATAGGGGAGGAGGGACAAACAATGACTGTGTCATATTCTACACAAAGATAAACATGTATAACCTCTTAGACATAGGATCAGAACATACCAAAGGGGTGGGTATACCAAGTGACACTTGGTTGTTTGATGATGGAGTGGCTATGTCAGGCAGCCAGTTGGTTGAGGCAGACAACATTGATAAGACCTATAGGGGAGCTAAGATGATATGAAGAATACCATAATGAAATTGCACACACCAAAGGGCCAGAAGTACAAAGTGATGGCTCATTACCAGACAAAGATGAAGGATGGTCAGTGAGTACACTGGGTAGCAGACCAGTTTGGACAGATGAAGCAGAGGAGGCCTGTAAAGAAATGATGAGCACAACATGAGGCTTGAAGACAGGGAAAACTCACAATATTAGAATTACTCATAGAAGGTGAATCATTGCAATGCCTCTGAGGCTTTGGATGGTGAACAGCCATCTCAGATCATTCTGGAAACCATGACACAAAGTCAACAGGTGGTGGAAAGCACATCACAAAGTCAGCAGGGGGTGTCAGTCCAAGGGGATTTTGACCAGATGATGAATCTCTGGAAGGGAAAAACTATGCAGAAAATTCATCAGATCACCACATACAGCCAAGTAGGATCCTACTTACCAGAGCACAAGTCTTGAGCAGTTAAAAACAAAAGTCACTATCAACATATGTAGCAGTGAGCAGGAACCCCATCATCAAGATGTCATACATACCAAGCAGAACAAGTCTCAAAGAATTGAATGGTGCAGACCTTTATGCAGATAAAGTATCAATAGCAGTGAAGTGGGATAGGAACATTCCTTGCCTGGCAGTGGGAGTGTCAGTGAGTAACACATTGCTATCAACAAAAAAAAATCAGTGAGCACAAAGTGTGAGATTAAGGTTCAGTCACAGGCAACATTCCAAATCGTCAAATTGATTCAGCCTGCTTTATGACATGGTACATACTCACACTACACAAATTTGGATGGAAAACAGAAGTATATGTGGCAGAGGATGTCAGACAAAGGTAAAAATGTGGGGGAGGGATGGTTGATGCCCAAGATAATCAAATGCAGTTTGGATGTAGAATTCACAAGCCAAGATGAAGGCTTCATATGCTGCTTGGTTGCCAGAGCCATCCAGCTTGATTGGGGACTTCAAATGAAAGGGTGCTCCTGTCCATGCAGATAGCAACTGACAGAACTTGTTCAGATATGGAAATGCCACCTTCATCTCACTAGCAGTCAACCCCACATCATGCAGCTCCCAAGGAAGAGGCACCAACCAACTTGAAAGACCACATCCACCATGGAAGATAGACCAAAGAAGTGATTGGCATGTATACTTATCTAGGCTATCAGTGTAGGGAACATGAACCTTTTCCCTATGAGAAGTTGTGCTTCTGTTGTGTTGAAGGGAAGGTTTGAGGGTGGAGAGTGTAGGTGAGGGTTGAAGAGGATTTGGACTTAGGGGTTGTGGCTGAAAAGGAATTGGTGTCGAAAGATAGAGAGCTGACTAAGCATGCAGGTGGTCATGGTGCATGCCACATCACTTAGAGACTACAGTACAGCACAGACAAGAATACTGTACAAGGATCACTGTCTTCTCTGTGTCTTGCTTCAGGGAGAGCAAAAATCACCACTTCAGCTCCTTTCTGCCAAAGTTCTTCCCCAGAGTCAAGAAATATTTTCTTGGGCAAGTTCCCTTTTCATTCATCTAAAGTACTTAACCTGCATCCAGACCAAAGCCCCTTCAGGGTCAACCTGACTCAAGCAGAACCTACCTCTTCTGGAGTCAGAGTTCTTGGCTGTCAGAAAACACTATCTTACACTTGGAGCCCACCACAAGGGGCTTCAACCAACAACCAGGAAGTAAAGTACAACCTCAGGCAAACAGCAGCTAGGGTTACCCACAAAGAGAGACATAAGAAAGTGAAAGAAGCACTCAAAGCAAGGAAGAAAGCAATGCCTCCCTGTTTAGCTAAGTCATCTCTTGGGAAGCTCCCCACTGAAGTTCCTCTTCCAGAATCCCCAGAACCAGAAGAGCTGAAACAGAACTGAGAACCCAGCTTCACAGAATACCAAACACCAGTGCCAGTTATCAGATCAAACTCAGAAACATCCTTTGGTTCAACAGAAGAAGCCACGAAACTCCTACAAGAACCACCTTCACTGCTCACAGAATTACCCCTCACAGTATTCATAGAGGAGCCCAAAGACATTCTGTTTTCCATTCCTATGTTTACAGGAGCAAAAGTTGACACTACCAGCTTAGAGGACATGTACAAAGCAATCTGGGATGACAGGTGACCAGAAAGCTTGTCAAAGTTCACAATGCCTAAGAAGGAAAAGGAAGAAGAATTACTGCCATTTACAACCTACTGGGACAAAGGAAAGGAAAGGGTGACAGAGCAGCCACCTGACAGAATCTATGTCAATGACCCAAAAGCTGCAGTCCACCAAGGGCAGACCAAAGAAAGGTTGCCCTCAAGGTCAAGGATGAGGGTGAAGTCAAGACATAGGTTGGAACATAGGGAGAAGTCAACCTTGAGGTCAAGGTCAAGACACAAGCACAGGTACAGATTGACTTCCAGGTTGAGTTACAGAACAAGGCACAGGTTGAAGTCCCATCACCACAGACATAGAAGATTGGACAAGTCAAGAAGTAGTTGCCATAGGAGGTCCTACTCCATGGACAGTTCATTGAGTGACTCAAGCAAGGAAGAGGAAAGAAGAAGAAGGTATTACAGGTGTGAGAAGGAATGTCACTCAAGGTATAGATCTCCATCTACAGAAGCATGGGAGCTGAGGAGGAGAACAGCCCAGCAAGAAGAATTGTCTGAAGGGCAATGTATCCTTCAGCTTCTCAAACAAGGCACCCTGGCATCCAACAAACCCAAACCACTCAAGAAAATGCACTCTAGGTCTTCAGATACAGCACCCAAGTTTTCAGGGAAAACAGCTGGTCTGGTTTGTTATCTGGAAGAAATCCATCACCTGTGCAAGGAGGCAGGGTGTACAGATGAGTATGAGTGGCTGAAGTGGGCTATCTGGTATTTGGACAATGATATGGCAAACCTGTGGATGCAACTCCTGGAAGGAACAACAGGAAGATGGGACAAGTTCATAGAGGCACTGGCAAATGTGTACCCAGGTGCAGGAGAACAAGAGAAGAGATATGTTAAAGCAGACCTGATTGATCTCATTCAAGTGCAATCCAGAAAGATCATAGCAACAGAAGAAGACCTTGGAGAGTACTTTCAGCAGTATGAGATCATCACAGGCTACCTCGACAGACACTATAAGCTCACCCAGGAAGATTACAATGGCTACTTCTTGGAGGGCCTGGACCTGGATCTCCAGAAAGATACACTTGAGAACTTGAAGTTTAGAAATGGCTTGCATGATTTGGATGACCCCTAGCCTATGAACAAGGTCATATGAGAAATAAAAGAGTTGCTGAGGCACAGGTACCATATGATGAGAAGCCATGCTGCAAGGAGGGGTGTCATTCAGTTATCACCCAGGGAGGAAGCCAGGAGGATAGCATGCAAGTTAGTCCAGAGGCAGGCTCAGGTTTGGGCAGAAGCACAGGCCCAGCAAAGGGCAGCACCTGCACAGGCCAGAAATGTTGTCAAAGGAGCATGTGAACTGCCTTGAGAAATAATTTGCTTTTTCTGTTTCCTTCAAGGACACTGCACAAGGACTTGTCACATGTTGGAAAGGTATCACACAGCTGATAGATGAGTGGATGGCAAGAGACAGGAGGAGGAGAGAAGAGCAGCAAGCACCCATTGTTCATATTGAGCATGAAGAGGAACCTCCAACAAATGTGAATATGTTCATAGCAGCACACAACACCTTCCAATATGTTGAGAGAGCTAGGATCAAAGAGTATGATTTGGAAGGAGAGGATACAGCTGAGGAGGTCATCTTGGAAACAGAGTATGAAGCCCAAATGGCTGAAGTAGAGCAAGTGTTCACAGCAGCACAAAGGGAAGAAAATAAGGTGCAGTGAAAGGCCCCAAAGTTTGATGGAGTAGCAGTACCTGGAAAAGAGAGATGTACAGTGACCATGACAGCAGAGCAGGCAGGACCTAGTCAGTCTGGCTTGACAGATGCTCCTGAAGCAAGTTTGAAGGATAAGGGAAAGCAACCAGACAGAAGTGCTGGCAGGTTGCTAGGACCTACCTCCATGCCCAAAAACCAACAGGGTGGCATGGAAGATCAAGACATGGGAAGGAAAGTTTATAGGTATATGAGTCTGTTCAAAGACCCTACAGCAGCAACAAGGGTTTTGAACCAGTACTTGGACCAGACTGTTATGATTCCAGGAAGAGATCCACTTGCTATAAGTCCAGATGTTTGGAGGGAGTTCAAGGACCAAGCAATGATGAAGTGAGTAGTGCTCAGTGCTACCTTCTTGGGCATGTTGGGAATGTTGGAAGGGTCAGCACAGTTGAATGACATGAGGGCTTTTGAGTGCAGTATAGGAGAAGAGAGGTTCACACAGATGGATTTGATGCCACTTACAATGGCAGAGGTCAAGCTGGCTGGGAAGGTCATGCTTGAAGGGATCCTTGACAGCAGTTCACAGATAGTGGCTTTGTGACAGGAGATAGCTGAAGTCCTGTGTCTCCCCATTGAGAGAGATAGCCAAATCATTATGGAAGCTGTGAACCAGTCAAAGGACAAAATGCTGGGCCTGGTGCAAGATGCTTCACTCAAGATTGGTCCAGCAGAAGTGCAAGTGCTGATTCAAGTCATCAAGTTGGCTCCCTTTGATATCCTCCTGGGCAGGCCATTCCTATGTGCAATTCAGGCTAGGACACAAGACTTCAGGAATGGGCAACAGACTCTCAAGTTTATGGATCCAGAGACAGAAAAGAAAATCCAAATCTCACCATGACCTAGAAGGTCCCTCACACAGTTCCCTCAGTTTAGAGACATGGTTTTACAGAGGGAGGAAGTGTGATTGCAGATTGATTGTTGCAATGAATTGTGGTTGGGAGTGAAAGTGGGCAGAACAATTCTTGGATGAGGTGATGAAGCCAGATGGCTTCTTTTGCTGCATGAGTGGTGGCAATGTACTTGGCTTTGATGAGTTCTTGTTTCTTCAAGGCCCAGGAGATTGCTCTGCCATTGAGCAGGAAGGTGTAGCCAGAAATGGCATGCCTGTGCTCCTGCAAGGTGCCATCTGCATCCATATAGCCCTCAAGGCCATACCTATCACCTCTGAACATCAATGTGAGCCCTTTCATGCCTAAAAGGTGTCTAAATATCCTTTTTATGCCCTCCCAATGTGCTAACCCAGGATTATTGCAGAATTGTGACAATGTCACAACAGCAAAAGCCACATTGGGGTGTGTGGCGACCACTAGGTGCATCAGTGAGCTGATGGCTTCATGATATGGCACAGTTTTCATGCACACAGCCACAGTGTGTGTTTTTGGGCACTGTGAAGTTGAGAATTGGACTGAGGGGTCCATAGGCATTGCAACAGGCCGTAGATCTACAAAATTATATTTTAACAGCACAGAATCAATGTAGGATGCCTGTGAGAGTGAGAGTGTGTGTGCCAAGCAATTATGCACAACTTTTATTCTGAGTAGGGACAAGATGAGGCCTAAATCTGTTAATTTGAAGTTTGCAGCCACTTTGGATTTGAACCTTTTGATTAAGCTAGGGTTATTGCCAGTAATGGTGCAGTCATTAACATGCAATGTGAGGAGTAGGATGTCCTGGCTTGTGTGCATGAAGAAAATGCCCCAGTCAGCTTCAGCACAACACATACCAAGCATAGCTAGTGCAGTGCACAGCCACTCATACCACTTCAATGCTCCTTGCTTTGATCTGTAAAGTGCTATGTGCAGTCAGGTGACAGGGTTTTCATATTTGCTGTTAGCTGAGAGTCTGGGTGGCAGTTGCATGTAGATTTCTTCATTGTCATCCAACTTCCCATTTAGGAAAGTGCTCTGGAAGTCAAAAACATCAACATTTCAGTCATTCTGCACTGCAATAGCCAGGATGGTGCAGATAGATGCCATGCATGCAATGGGTGCATAGGTACCATAGTAGTCAATGCCATGGACCTGCAAGTAGCCTTTTGCTACAAGTCATGCTTTGTATTTTTCAATTTCTCCCTCTGTGTTTTGTTTGATATGGAATACCCATTTACAGCCAACCATGTTGACACCTTGCAGTCTCTCAACAATGCTCCACATTTGTGCTTTGTCCAATGAGGTAAGTTCTTTATTAATTGCTTCCTCCCACTTTGACCGATCAGGTCTCACATGAGCATCTTCAATCATGATTGGATCTGTCCCTTCTAGCTCCACAGTCCCAGCAACCAAGGTGAAAACTTCTTCATCATCTTTGTCCATCACCCCCATCATGCCCAGGTTTGCTGTCTCTCTATTCTCCTCTTGTTGCAAGCCTGGTTGTATTCCTCAAGGTAGTGGTAGTGTAGGCAGTGGGATTCATCCATCATATGTACCCTCACCCTCATGCAGGTGCCATACATATGCTGACATGATGTGTGTGCAACCAGAGTGATGGGTGGGTGCTGCAGGTTCAAACCTTGGTCCAAGGTGGTCAATGGGAGTACTTGTTGTCATAAGTGCACTTTCTGTGGTTCATATGGCATGCTGATTGCATTTACCAGCTATGTGTGAGGTGGATGATGCTCCCTCATCATCTGTGATGCATTTCTCTCCCTCAAGCTACATGCCAATAGGAATGGTGACCTCCTGCAAGCTGAATTGGACATTTTGTTCAACACCCGCACATTGTGAGTCCTCAAAATAAATTCTGTGCACATTGTGTCCTTATCAAAGCCCACCCAGCAGCCATCTTTCATGTGCATGTCTAGTTTCAAACCATCAGCTGTGTGGACCTTGACATGGCAGCGCCAGATCAGTGGATTAGATAGATCTGGTTGCTTTTTATACAGCATTTCATAGGGTGTCATTTTGTTGAGTGCATGGGTGGAGGTTTGGTTCTTTAACCAGTTCACATGCATAATGGCTTCTCCCCATAGTGACTTTGGGAGACCACTTGCATTTAGCATGGCATGTACACATTCAACAAGTGTGTGGTTCAGCCTTTCAGTGACACCATTATGCTGTGGTGTATCATGCACTGTGAGCTTCCTCTCTGTTCCTTTTAGCCTGAGATGACACAAAAACTCTTTGCTTAGGAATTCCCCACCCTGGTCTGAGCAAAGCCTTTTAACCTTCATGATGAACTGTGTCTGTAGCTAGGCTTCATACTTCTGGTAGGACTTGAAGGTTTTGTCCTTTGACTTCAGGAGGTACAGGCTTGTAAAGCAAGTATGGTCATCAGTGTATGACACAAAATACTGACTCCTTGCATTTGTTTGGACAGGGGATGGTCCCCATAAGTCTGTATGGATTTTGTCACCAACCTTGTCTCAGCATGGGGGTCTCAGATTTTTCCTATGGGTTTTCAGGTTGCCTTGGCATTCTCACATGCATCACAAGATTCAATTGTTGCATGGGAAGGGTCTAGGCTTATTCCAGTTACAATGCCATCCTTTAGCATTTGTTTAATAGTGTCTGGTGATATATGGCCAAGCCATGCATAGATGTCTTCCATGGTAAGGGTTACTCTTGAGTTCGCCAAGCCTGCATAAACCTTCTGTGTGGCTTTGGATGTATAGAGGCCACCACTGACTGGTACTTCCCCAAGGAGTTTCTTTTGTCCATTAAAGATCTTGCAGCACAAGTCATGGAAGAGTATGGCATATCCACTTGTGTCCAGGCAGCTAATGGATACCAGGGTCATGCCAATCTTAGGTGTATGCAGAACATCCTTCAAGAGGATACAAGTTGGTGAGTTGCCATTTGGTAGGGATATGTACACATCTCCTTTTCCAATGGCTTTGAAGGTTCATTTGTCCACTGCAGTGATGGGTTTTGGAGTGATGGGCTTATAGTTGACAAAGTTTTCCTTGTACAACAAGATGTGACAAGAGGCCCCAGAGTCATATAAAGTAGTGTAGCTCAGTGGTCTCATGTACACAATAGTAGCAAATGTCTCTGGGGATGGTTGAGCTTCATCAACCTCGGCTTCATAGCTGTCATTGATATGTGCAAGCCATACCCCATCTGGGTCATTGCTACTGTCATCCTTGGCCACCACTGCACACTCTTTTTGCTTCCATTTGTTCAGAGACTTCCCTCCACTTTGTGAGTCATCCCCACTTGACCTGCATTTGCAAGCTCAGTGCCCATGTTTTCCACATTTGTAACAAGTTCCAGTGAACTTCTTCTACTTTCCTCTAGCTGAGTATGCTGCATCATCTGCATTGCTAGACTTCTTCTGTTTTGTGGCATGGTGGTCATACTCATCTTGTACTGCATCCATGAGAGTTGCAGTTGTTAGGGTAGTGGAAGTGGAAACTTTTGCAAGTGCAGACATTGCTCTGATGACAGAGTCATAAGAGCTTGGGAGGGATGTCATGACCATAGCCATGTAGCTTTTGTCTGTCAGGGCTTGGCCCATTGAGGCAAGTTGTTTTTGTATTTGCTGCATTTTGTCAAAGTGTTCCCTGACATTTCCTTTCTCCATGCATTTTATAGTTTGGAGCTTCTTCAGCAGTTCAACCAATACAACATGAGAGTGCTTCTTGAAGAGGTTGGATAGGTATGTCCAGATGTCAAGTGTGGTAGCAAGACTCTTTATTTGGATGAACAGTGTGTCAGGGATCTTGCCAGCAATTTGTTGCTTGACAATGGCTTGGCTGAGCCTCCATTCTTTTAGGGTAGCTTGGTAGTTTGTCACTTCCTTTTTCTCCTCTGCAGAGATAGGTGTCCAGCTCTCACTCCAGTTTGGTAGTGTCTTGGGGTCAACTGGCATTGTCTCAGTACCATCTATGTACCTGAGCAGCCCACAAGCATCCAAAGACCACATTAGCCTGTCCTTGTATGTCACCCAGTTCTCTCCATCTGCCAAGAGCTTTGGGACCTTAAGGAAATCATCTCCAAGCTTGGATGTGAATGACATGTTGCTATGAGTTCCCAGTTAGTGAGCACCAGGGCTCATAACCTGTAGATTATATACTACAGGACTATTAGCAGAGTGTAATGACAGGATGTGGAAGTGCTCACCTCAGTTGGGTCAAGTAGCCAACTGAGGTGTGAGTATGCTACTTGAGTATGAAAATGAACATGATTATGTAATATGGCTAAATGCATACCATAATTCTAAGTGAGATGCAGATGAAAGTATAATGTGAAAGACAGAATATACAACAGGGTGAACATCCAAGGTTGAGCAAGAGCCTGTATTTGTGCCCATTGGGGTCAAAGACCTATCTTTGAAGTAGACCCAAGAAGCTACAAGTTCAAGGTGAAGTATTCTATTGTGGTTTGGATGTATACTACATTGAAGTGTTTTTTCAGCATTGGAAAAGGCAGAGAGTGGAAACAAAAAGCTCTCAGAGGTAAATAGAAAAAATGTGTCATCAGTGGAGTCTACAGGTACATATGAAGAAACAGGGATACTAGAAATGCAAGTTGAAGGCTGCTGGTATCATTATGCACCATAGGACCAAGCTAAAAGGCATGAAACTGTGCTCCTCGTGTCATTTGCTAGACAAAAGTCATCCCTGTGCACAAAGTGCAAATCCAGGAGTTGAGAGGGGGGCTGGTGTACCATAAAAAGAATGCAGTATTGGGCAGAAGAAGTCTCCTGGGGGTTCAAGTTTTTGTTTTTCTTGGTTTCATTTCTGCTAAGTCATCTTAAGGATGAAACAGAGTTGAGAGTGCACAAAGCACTCTCATAGGATTGCAAATACATTGCTGATAGAGGGTTTTACAGGTATATAATAATCTTTGAGCTGGGTTGTATATGCAGAGGGTCACTACCCCCAGCCACTGTGCTGTGTAAATGCCCTGTCACAACTCTACCACCAGCTGCACTTTGACAAGCTGTTCCTGCCTTGCTCCATGCTCGATTTATTACTCACTTGTTCATGCATTCAAAGGGCTTTGATTGTCACTCAGGCAAGAGGTTGGCTTTGGAGGTGTGGAAAGTTGAGGGTGTGAGGTGATGGAGGAGGTACAGGAGAGTTGGCTATGAGGAGTCTTGGGGATGTTGGTGAGAGTAAGGGAGAGGTTTGAGGAGTGCAGTGTGGGTTTGAGATTGAAGAGATGTGTTGTTGGAGGAAGAGGGAGTTGAGTGTGGGGTAGAAGGTAGCATGGGGCAAAGTGAGTGAGGGGAAAGGCAAGGAGAGTCAGAGGGTGTGGGTGCGAAGAAGATGTTAGTGAGGGTGGGTACAAAGCCAGGGTTGTCTACACATGGAAGGGGGATGACTGAGGATGGTCAGCATCTAAACCCCCCCTTGGATGTAGGGAATGTGAACCATTTCCCTACAAGAAGTTGCACCTCTGTTGTGTTGAAGGGAAGGTTTGAGGGTGGAGAGTGTAGGTGAGGGTCAAAGAGGATTTGGACTTAGGGGTTGTGGCCAAAAGAAATTGGTGTCAAAAGATAGAGAGCTGACTAAGCACACAGGTAGTTATGGCATGTACCACATCACTTGGAGACTAGGGTACAGCATGGACAAGAGTACTGTACTAGGCATCACTGTCTTCTCTGTGTCTTGCTCTGGAGAAGAAAAATCACCACTTCAGCTCCTTTTTGTCAAGTTCTTCTTTACAGTCTAGAAAATTTCCTCTTGGGCAAGTTCCCTTTTGTTCATCTAAAGTACTTATCCTGTATCCAGACTGAAGCCCCTTCAGGGTCAACCCAACTCAAACAGAACCTACCTCTTCTGGAGTCAGAGTTCTTGGCCATCAGAAAACAGTTACTTACACTGCCTAAATAGATTAGCTGGTACACATGGACAGGCCCAAGGGACTAAAGTGAGAGCAACATATGTATGATTAGAATACAAAGTTGGCAACATATGGACAGGCCCAGGAGTAATATCATCTATGGCATTGCAACATCTAGACAGGCCTATCATTAGTATCATTTAATAGAGTCACAACATAAGGTTGGGCCCATCAGTAGTATTATGCAACATATGGATGGGCCCATCCACAGTAAGATGTACCTCTGATGAGACATAAAGATGGGCCTGTCAGTAATCTCATGTACAGCATCACAACATATGGATGGGCCCTTCAGTAGTTTTATTTATATCATCACAACATATGGGTGGGCCTGGCCCCAGTAAGATGTACCCTGTCAAAACATAAAGACAGGCCCATCACTAATATCATTTAATAGAGTCACAACATATGGACAGGCACTTCAGTATATTATTTATATTGTCACAGCATATGGACAGGCCTGTTGACAGTAAGATGTACCTCTGACAAAACATAAAGATGGGCCCATCAGCAATCTCATGTATAGTATCACAACATATGGACAGGCCCTTCAGTAGTATTATTTATATTGTCACAACATATGGGCAGGCCCAGCCCCAGTAAGATGTACCCTGTTGAAACACAAAGATGGGCCCATCAGTAATGTTGTTTAATTGCATCACAACATAAGGACAGGCCCTTCAGTAGTATTGTTTTTATTGTCACAACATATGGATGGGCCTGTCAGCAATATCATCTAATAGCATCACAACATAAGGACAGGCCCTTCAGTAGTATCATGTATATTGTCACAACAAATGGATGGGCCCATCTAGCAAGATGCACCCCTGTTGCAACATAAGGACAAGTCCATGTATGGTATTCTTAGGCAGCAGAAGGGGAGATCCAAGCTATCTACATAAGGACAGTCCATGTAAGGCATTCTCAGGCAGCAGAAAGGGAGATCAAAGGGATCTACATAAGGACAGGCCCATCCATGGTATTCTCAGGCAGCAGATAAGGGAAAACAAAAACCAGTGTTACAACAGAAGACAGGCCAATCCATCCATCACAGGATTACAAACCCTTGGCACTGCATAAGATGGGCCAATCCATAATTGGGTTATCCCCCTGTCACAATATAAGATGGGCCCAGGAAGACAAGAAATGAAGAAAGTGGAACCTCTCACACTATAGAGTATCTGAATTTCCCACTATAAATTGTGTTTCACATTGGATGATTTGCCTATTCAGTTGGAATCTCAGGTGCTGGTCTATGTAGCTGCAAGCCAGGACTCCACCATTGGAGCAGATGGGAAACATGTGAAACAAACAGCAATGCTATTCCAGAACAATGCATCATATTTTTATCTGAGCCTCTGCTTCATATATGCATTCAGGATTATTGACTTGTACTGGTATTGCCATCATGCTGTGGGAATCATTCATAGGTGGGATAAAAAATGTGACATCTGCATATTTCATCATCTGTCTTTAACCTCTGACTCTTCCACTCTCCAATCACCATCACCACTCTCACTGTTAGAAACATGTCATCATTGTTGTCTCACAAGCTCTTCAAGAAATTGCCTGAGCTTGATGCTGCAGCCAACTGCATCCTTCAAATTTACTTCAAGGATATCACAGAAAGCAGCAAGCTGGGAAAGGCAGACAAGATTGTGAAGTGGAGAGGTGCCATCAAGGCAATAAATGATGAACTAGTGCATCATAGCATCATCACATTTTTTCACTAACTGATGCATTCAGGACACTGTATGGAACCTCATTGCTAGGACAGATGAGATTCTGATGACCCTCATCAGCATTGACACATTCTTAAAGTGGCATGAAGACCTCAGCTCGATTGAGCACCCATGGACTGAGTGGATGACTGCCCTATCCCCTTCCAAAACCAGTGTCACCAACCACAAGTGGCTCAACATTGTCAAGTGTTGATATGACTACCACTGGTTGGGCCTCCCTATGCTCCATGTGGTGCCAACACCAGCACCACCTGCTCAAGAGACCAAAATGCCTATGAGCAACAAAGGAAAATGGAAAAGCAACTGAGGCAGAGGTGGAGCAAATGATAGCAGAGAGCTCACACAGGATGGAGGTGGATGATGAGGGTGAAGATGAGGTGCCAGAGAAGGAGGATGATTGAGGAAGAACCAGCATGAGGCAGGCAAAAGTGCAAAGCTGTTGCAAAAATGACATCCCATCAATCCAGACATCAATCCTGCTCTAGAAGGCAACAGTGGAAACCAACATGAAGATGACATTCCACTCAAGGCCAATCGACATGCAAGCCTCATCCACCATTGGATGGACTATACAGTCATGCTGCTGTAGCTGCCAGAAGGATGCCTTCCCCTGACCCCCATTCCTGCTCCCCCAACCCCCATTCCTGCCTGTCATGCCACAGATGCAAGGTCCAATGCTACAAGA